>NC_052312.1:23747159-23909659 GCF_016432855.1 Salvelinus namaycush | reverse complement strand
ATGTATTTCCAAGCGGTCTCAGGAGCCAAACTCTTTATTGACAGTCTTGACTACTTTGCGATTACATTGGGCAGAAAAAGAAGCCTTCATTGAGAGGAAGGGAGGCTATGCTTGGTTTTTAATAGAATAAAACGAAATCATTAATAGAATAAAACATTTGGTTTTATGTTTCTAAATACGAAGTATACATGCACCAAAAGCACATTAGGCTACTCTTGTTCCATGAGCATGTGATCAGTGTGCATCACTGCTGGATAGGCTGCGTGTCCGCTGTCAAAATTCATGCCATAACCATCTGTGTTACTGCTAAAACCAGCTTTTGATTGGTCTTAAATATCCCAATCAGCGCTGCCGGAAATGAGCACTTGGATCATGTTTTTAAGGACACACCTCAAATATTTCCACCCTGCCCGTCTGAGCAAAAGGGAGCTGATATAAAACAGTCAATTGCCGAACCTGAAATGACATGATCAATCGATGTTTACTAAATATGAAAAGCATATTTGCTGTATACTGTAACTCTGATGATAGAGCTAAATGTGGAATAATCTGAAATGTGTAGTTCTGACTATGCTCTTAAGATATGTTGATATTAAAACTAGTTATAACATTTTATTTAATAATCCCTTGAAAACGTCACCTAGTTGTCAATGGTTTTAGCGGAGCTGGGGTTCTCCTTGCCACCCAGGAGACAAATCAAACGCTCTGCAATGTCTTGTGACTTTTTATTGATAACGACCTATTGTCTGGAATGGAACTATGGAATGTGATCTAGATTTTACATCTCGTGGTGATAAAGTTTTCAAGTGTGTGGCGGACATTTTGAAACCTGCGTTTGGTGAGAGAGAAATACACTTTCTTCCCTCAGGGGTCTCGTTCTTTCTCTTCCATTCATTACTGAGACTTCCCGTCTGTCGGTCTTCACTGGCCCTACCGGTGACCGCTCATTGACGGATTAGGGAGAGCAACACCTAGATACACCCTCTATTAAGGCCCCTCAAAGACGACTCCCAGAGTTTAATTTCCCCAGATTTGAGAGTGTCGACGCTCCAACGGACTGCATAAGGCCGGAGACCCATTACCCTCTCATGGGCCATTTTCCCACCTGTTGTCCCGATCCACTGCTGTCCTCTTAAATCCACATCCCGGGGAAGGATCCTTCCTTTTATCCTGTAGTGTTGACGCCTGCTCTTGGGAGAAAACGTTAGGAAGACACTTCACCTGTTTTGAATAAGGATAAACTGCGTCATATAAAGCAGCTGTCCTCTACCTCCCACAGACAAACATGCAAGCACGTGTGCGCACGCACACACACACACACACACACACACACACACACACACATACGTACACACACCTGCTTGGATGAGGGAAAACTATGTCTAATGTCACGTGGTCATGTGTCTCTAACCCTACTCGAGGTGTGTGTGCGTGGCAAGCAGAGTTCAGTGCCTGGTGCCTCTTCCCATGAAGGATTATGTTCTAGAAGCTTGTCCTCTTTGGAGAGATAGAAAAGAGTACTGCTGCCAATGAAGGGAATGATGAATGAATGAGGAGATGACTCTGAAAAGAGAGACAGTGGGATAAATACAGAGGAATGTTCATATACCTGGACAAGTTTATATGGTACCATGTTCTTACTATATATATATATGTTATCATAAAGGAGATACAACAGCCTTAGACCGTCTGTACAGTGACAGGTAATACCGGTGGGGTCTAAAATATATAATATATATATATATATATATATTTATTTTTTTAGATCCCACCGGTATTACCTGTCACTGTACAGACGTTCTAAGGCTGTTGTATCTCCTCTTGGTGAAAGAAAGACAGGGTGATGACAGAGTGTATGGATATACATAAAGTATACAGAAGGGTATATGGAAGTAAGATTAATGTGTATTTGTATAGCATTTCAGAGGGCTGCACCTTGTAGATTAGTCATTGTTACCTCAGGTGTGTATGTGCGTGCGTGAGTGTGTGTGTGTGTGTGTGCAGTACCTCCGGGGTACACACACACACACACACACACACACACACACACACACACACACACACACACACACACACACACACACACAGGTAACCACTTCACCTGAGTGACACACACAGCTGGTTTGCAGAGCCATCCACTTCCTGACTCCCACCATCCGTCTGTCTTAGTGACCTCCCACAACCCCCGGCTTTTTGGGCTGCTTTGATTTATGACCTTTGACCCCCAAAGTCAGAGTGGAACACCTGCTCAGGTCTCTGAGAAAGACAGGGAAACAGGATATAAAGAGGAGAGGAAAGAAGGGGATAAGTGGTCAGAGAGGTGGAGGTATGGGGACTGGATGTGTCTGATCTAGGGTTAGTGGAAATTTGTGGTACACACACACACACCATCTTTGTTAAAGTTTGTAATTTGTCCATGTTTAGAGCATTGCAGATAGAAATGTTTCACTTAGAACTCACCAGATCCTATGTTCTACATAATGGAAAGATGTGTCTGTTCTATACAATACATTGTCATAGTCAGTTGCCATGGTGCCCTAGTAGCAGCCTAAGCAGAGAGCTCCCGTAAATATGTACATATACAATTATTTTTAAGTGTTTTTAATAACTTTTTTTAATCCGCTGTTTTATTTTATGATAACATTGAGTTTCGTTGCATATTTCTGGTGGTTTTGACCCACGGATTTGCAGATGGACTGGCAGGTCAACTCTTTTTGGCTAGCTAGCTGGCTAATTGTTTTTGTTCGAATGATGCATCTGTACCAGCTTTTTAGTTTTACCTGGCACCTGGTTCCTGATCTTGAAAACGTTAATTGAAGAGTCACCTGAAGCTTGAGAGGGACGGGAGATGCAGTAGAGGAATGCAGCACAGAGGCAGAGGGCTCGTAGTGAGGACGACTGGCTACTGTACTACTCTGAACTGTGTGTGGTGAGCTTTCTGGTGCCTAGAGCTGCTGAGGCATCACCCAAGTGGGTGTCATACTTTGTGAAGTAGGAAGTCCAGTAACTACACGACTCAGGCTGGTTCCCAGAGTAGCCTTCTCAATGATCGTCACCAGACAACCATCTCCCTGACCACCTTCGTCTTATCAAGCCTTGAACTGTTTCTCTCCATCTTTGGAAGATGGGTGCACTCAAAGACTTGGTCTCTATTGAGGCGACAGGTAGCCTAGTGGTTAGAGGGTTGGGCCGGTAACTGAAATGTTGCCGGATTGAATCCCCGAGCTGACAAAGTAGAAATCTGTCGTTCTGCCCCCGAGTAAGGCAGTTAACCCACTGTTCCCCAGGTGCCGAAGACACGGATGTCAATTATGGCAGCCCCCCCGCACCTCTCTGATTCAGATGGGTTTGGTTAAATGCGGAAGACACATTTCAGTTGAATGCATTCAATTGTACAACTGACTAGGTATTTCCCTTTCTCTATTGGTTGACCTAATTATAGCTAGGCTACTCATGATCATGCTTGTTTGCTTTTTGAAGCGCATTGAGATTGTTATTAAAAGCGCTATAGAAATGTTATAAATTATTATTATTATTTCTATGACTGTCATCCCTCAGCCTTCCTTCAGCCTTCCTTCAGCCTTCCTCCACTGAACAGGGCCTTTAGCCTTCCTCCACTGAACAGGGCCTTTAGCCTTCCTCCACTGAACAGGGCCTTTAGCCTTCCTCTACTGAACAGGGCCTTCAGCCTTCCTCCCCTGAACAGGGCCTTTAGCCTTCCTCCACTGAACAGGGCCTTTAGCCTTCCTCCACTGAACAGGGCCTTTAGCCTTCCTCCACTGAACAGGGCCTTCAGCCTTCCTCCACTGAACAGGGCCTTTAGCCTTCCTCCACTGAACAGGGCCTTCAGCCTTCCTCCACTGAACAGGGCCTTCAGCCTTCCTCCACTGAACAGGGCTTTCAGCCTTTCTCCACTGAACAGGGCTTTCAGCCTTCCTCCACTGAACAGGGCATTCAGCCTTCCTCCACTGAACAGGGCCTTCAGCCTTCCTCCACTGAACAGGGCCTTTAGCCTTCCTCCACTGAACAGGGCCTTTAGCCTTCCTCCACTGAACAGGGCCTTCAGCCTTCCTCCACTGAACAGGGCCTTCAGCCTTCCTCCACTGAACAGGGCCTTCAGCCTTCCTCCACTGAACAGGGCCTTTAGCCTTCCTCCACTGAACAGGGCCTTCAGCCTTCCTCCACTGAACAGGGCCTTCAGCCTTCCTCCACTGAACAGGGCCTTCAGCCTTCCTCCACTGAACAGGGCCGTCCTGGCAGAAGCACTGTGATGTCATAATGTCTGAGTTATATCTGGACTCACATATCTGATTTATATGTCTTTGAGGGGAAGGAAAGTTATATCTTTTTTTTGAAAATCTGCTTACTGCTGCCCTTTCTAGACAGATGGATTTGTGCTAAAAGGTTTATTACAAAGTGCAGATTTTATGAAGCATGTTGATGTCATGTTTCTTCTGTTTTGATGGCATGGTGAAAGGTAGACACACACACACACACACAGACACACACACCGTGCCATTCCGGAGTATGACATGATGTTTTCCTATTATAGATAGAGGGAATTGGATGTCTCTGCTGGTTTACTGGTTATGACACTGATGCTACTTATACCACGTTATTCTGAGACGGTCGAGAGTGTGTGTGTGTGTGTGTGTGTGTGTGTGTGTGTGTGTGTGTGTGTGTGTGTGTGTGTGTGTGTGTGTGTGTGTGTGTGTGTGTGCGTAATGGAGGACTAAAATAAGTATTCTCAACAAGCCAACTGATTAATGTGGAGCCAGTGTGGGCAACACTTTACATTACAGACAGTGGCTAAAGACAAACTGATACACAGTGCCACTGTGATTCAGATTGATGTGTTTCACCTTTTCTCTCAGGCCACATAGCTAGCCACTGGTTTCAGTCCCTAGATGTGTCTAACCAGGAATTATTTTGGTATTTGTATAGAATAATTTAGGTTTTAAAGCTCACCCCGGTACATACCATTTCTCAATGATCAGTTTTCCATAGAGAGCCATGTGTTTGGAAGAAGTGCTAACCTCACTACATACCATGTCCCAGTGAGTGGTCTCTATGCAGTGTTAATGTGTAAATAAGGAGAGCTGGATGGGCTTCTGGCCCCAAGTCCACATTTATTTAGTACCACTAGATCATAAGTCACGGTGTTAAGGCCATTTATGAGCCCCGTGACTTTATGTGCCCCTGTTTCCCAGCTCCTCATTGGGCTCTCAGTATGTGCATCCTGAAGAGTAGAAGAGCAACATTTGTCAGACAGTTTGGTCCCAAATGGCACCCTATTCTATATGCGCCCTGGTCAAAAAGTAGTGCACTATAAAGGGAATAGGGTTCCATTTGGGAGGCTGATAGCGAGATATATGAGGATGGCGAGGGAGTGCATGGACTCATTTGACCATGTACTTTCAAGGACAATGTCAAAGGTTGATATTTCTAGGTTAGTGGAGGCAGAAGGACATAGAAGTGCAAAGAAGTGAAAGAGGGTTAGGTTTAGTAAGTTCTATGATGTGTAATAACTTGCCCTGTCTCTCTCTCTCTGAGAGAGAGGAGAGAGAGAGAGAGAGAAAGAGAGAGAGAGAGACTGCCTGCCTGCCATCCTTCCTTTTGTATCTCTCCCAGATTGACATTTCATTATAACGTGAAATGTCCCAGTGCAGCCTCAGGCTACCACGTTTACCTCTGAAGAGTGTGTGCTTTAGTTTAGTTACGCAATGGTTTAGTTACGCAACACTTAGATATACCCCTGTGGGACACAGTTACATCTCTCTCTCTTTGCCAGCCAATAGCTACAGTTGAAGTCGGAAGTTTACATACACTTAGGTTGGAGTCATTAAAACTCGTTTTTCAACCACTCCACAAATTCCTTGTAAACAAACTATAGTTTTGGCAAGTCGGTTAGGAAATCTACTTTGTGCATGACACAAGTAATATTTCCAACAATTGTTTTTAGACAGATTATTTCCATTATAATTCACTGAATCACAATTCCAGTGGGCCAGAAGTTTACATACACTAAGTTGACTGTGCCTTTAAACAGCTTGGACAATTCCCGAAAATTATGTCATGGCTTTAGTATCTTCTGATAGTCTAATTGACATAATTTGAGTCAATTGGAGGTGTAACTGTGGATGTATTTCAAGGCCTACCTTCAAACTCAGTGCCTCTTTGCTTGACATCATGGGAAAATCTAAAGAAATCATCCAAGACCTCCTCCACATATCTCAGCCATCCATTTCCAAATGCCTGAAGGTACCACATTCATCTGTACAAACAATAATATGCAAGTATAAACACCATGGGACCACGCAGCCGTCATACCTCTCAGGAAGGAGATGCGTTCTGTCTCCTAAAGATGAACATACTTTTGTGCGAAAAGTGCAAATCAATCCCAGAACAACAGCAATGGACCTTGTGAAGATGCTGGAGGAAGCAGGTACAAAAGTATCTATATCTACAGTAAAACGAGTCCTATATCGACATAACCTGAAAGGCCGCTCAGCAAGGAAGAAGCCACTGCTCCAAAACCGCGATAAAAAAGCCAGACTACGGTTTGCAACTGCACATGGGGACAAATATCATACTTTTTGGAGAAATGTCCTCCTGTCTGATGAAACAAAAATAGAACTGTTTGGCCATAATGACCCTCGTTATGTTTGGAGAAAAAAGGGGGAGGCAAGCCGAAGAACACCATCCCAACCGTGAAGCACGGGGGTGGCAGCATCATGTTGTGGGGGGTGCTTTGCTGCAGGAGGGACTGGTGCACTTCACAAAATAGATAGCATCATGAGGGAGGGAAATGATGTGGATATATTGAAGCAACATCTCAAGACATCAGTCAGGAAGTTAAAGCTTGGTCGCAAATAGGTCTTCCAACTGGACATTGACCCCAAGCATACTTCCAAAGTTGTGGCAAAATGACTTGAGGACAAGTCAAGGTATTGGAGTGGCCATCACAAAGCCCTGACCTCAATCCTGTAGAAAATTTGTGGGCAGAACTGAAAAAGCGTGTGCGAGTGAGGAGGCCTACAAACCTGACTCAGTTACACCAGCTCTGTCAGGAGGAATGTGCCAAAATGCACCCAACTTATTGTGGGAAGCTTGTGGAAGGCTACCAGGAACGTTTGACCCAAGTGAAACAATTTAAAGGCAATGCTACTGTCACGTTCCTGACCTGTTTTCTCTTGTTTTGTATGTGTTTATTGGTCAGGGCGTGAGCTGGGTGGGCATTTCTATGTGTTGTGTTTCTATGTTGGGTTAAAGGGTTGCCTGGTATGGCTCTCAATTAGAGGCAGGTGTTTGGCATTTCCTCTGATTGAGAGTCATATTAAGGTAGGTTGTTCTCACTGTTTGTGTGTGGGTGATTTTCTCCTGTGTCGTCCGTGTCTGTGTCTGCACCATACGGGACTGTTTGGCTGTTCATTCGTTTGATGTAGTCTGTTCCTGTCCGTGAGTTCTACGTGTAGTTATGTAAGTTCATGTTCAGGTTTCGTCTACGTCGTTTTCTTATTTTGTAATTTTCCAAGTGTTTTCGTATTCGTCTTTGTCTTTCAATAAATTACTTTATGTCATCATACCTTGCTGCGTATTGGTCCACCGATCCTTCTCTCCTCTCCTCGTCCGAGGAAGAGGAGGAAGACGACAGCCGTTACAGAATCACCCACCAAACTAGGATCAAGCAGCAAGGAAAAGGGCAGCGACAGCAGTGGGAGAAAACCCAGGACTCCTGGACTTGGGAGGAGATCCTGGACGGTAAAGGACCCTGGGTTCAGCCAGGGGAATATCGCCGTCCCAAGGCGGAGTTGGAAGCAGCGAAGGCAGAGAGGCGCTGGTATGAGGAGGCAGCGCGGCGACGCGGTTGGGAGCCCGAGAGTCAGACCCAAAAATTTCTTGGGGGGGGCACACGAGGAGTGTGGCAAAGCCGGGTAGGATACCTGAGCCAACTCCCCGTGCTTACCGTGGAGTGAGAGGGCGTCGTACTGGTCAGACACCGTGTTATGCGGTAAAGCGCACGGTGTCCCCAGTACGCGTGCTTAGCCCAGTGCGGGCTATTCCACCTTGCCGCACTGGGAGGGCTAGGTTGGGCATCGAGCCGGATGTTATGAAGCCGGCCCAACGCATCTGGCCTCCAGTGCGTCTCCTCGGGCCGGCATACATGGCACCAGCCTTACGAATGGTGTTCCCGGTTCGCCAGCATAGCCCAGTGCGGGCTATTCCACCTCGCCGCACTGGCCGGGCTACGGGCACCATTCAACCTGGTAAGGTTGGGCAGGCTCGGTGCTCAAGAGCACGTGTCCTCCTTCACGGTCCGGTATACCCGGTGCCACCTCCATGTACCAGTCCTCCGGTGGCAGCCCCCCGTACCAGGCTGTCTCTCCGGGTTCTCTCTCCAGCTGCTCCCACCTGTCCAGCGCTGTCAGAGCTTTCCTCCTCTCCAGCGCAGCCAGTGCCTATACCACGCACCAGGCTGTCTCTCCGTCTCCTCCCTACAGGTGTGCCCGTCTGCCAAGAGCCGTCAGAGCTGCCCGTCTGTCCAGAGCCGTCCAGCCAGGACCAGCCAGAGCCGTCCAGCCAGGACCAGCCAGAGCCGTCCAGCCAGGACCAGCCAGAGCCGTCCAGCCATGACCAGCCAGAGCCGTCCAGCCATGACCAGCCAGAGCCGTCCAGCCATGACCAGCCAGAGCCGTCCAGCCATGACCTGCCAAAGCCGTCCAGCCCGGACCTGCCAGAGTCCCTCAGCCCGGACCTGCCAGAGTCCCTCAGCCCGGACCTGCCAGAGTCCCTCAGCCCGGACCTGCCAGAGTCCCTCAGCCCGGACCTGCCAGAGTCCCTCAGCCCGGTGCTGCCCCTTATCCCGGTGCTGTCCCTTATCCCGGTGCTGGCCCTTATCCCGGTGCTGCCCCTTCATTTAGGTGGGTTTAGTTGGAGGGTGGTCATTGGGAGGGGGATACAGAAGCGGGGAGTGACTATGGTGGTGTGGGGACAGCGTCCGGAGCCTGAGCCACCACCGTGGTCAGATGCCCACCCAGACCCTCCCCTAGACTTTGTGCTGGTGCGCCCGGCGTTCGCACCTTAAGGGGGGGGTTATGTCACGTTCCTGACCTGTTTTCTCTTGTTTTGTATGTGTTTATTGGTCAGGGCGTGAGCTGGGTGGGCATTTCTATGTGTTGTGTTTCTATGTTGGGTTAAAGGGTTGCCTGGTATGGCTCTCAATTAGAGGCAGGTGTTTGGCATTTCCTCTGATTGAGAGTCATATTAAGGTAGGTTGTTCTCACTGTTTGTGTGTGGGTGATTTTCTCCTGTGTCGTCCGTGTCTGTGTCTGCACCATACGGGACTGTTTGGCTGTTCATTCGTTTGATGTAGTCTGTTCCTGTCCGTGAGTTCTACGTGTAGTTATGTAAGTTCATGTTCAGGTTTCGTCTACGTCGTTTTCTTATTTTGTAATTTTCCAAGTGTTTTCGTATTCGTCTTTGTCTTTCAATAAATTACTTTATGTCATCATACCTTGCTGCGTATTGGTCCACCGATCCTTCTCTCCTCTCCTCGTCCGAGGAAGAGGAGGAAGACGACAGCCGTTACAGCTACCAAATACTAATTGAGTGTATGTAAACTTCTGACACACTGGGAATGTGATGAAAGAAATAAAAGCTGAAATAAATCATTCTCTCTAATATTATTCTGACATTTCACATTCTTAAAATAAAGTGGTGATCCTAACTGACCTAAAACAGGGTATTCTTACTAGGATTAAATGTTAGGAATTGTGAAAAACTCAGTTTAAATGTATTTGGCTAAGGTGTATGTAAACTTCCGACTTCAACTGTATCTATTTTCCATCTCTTTCAATGTTTTCAAACCATTTCTGTACCAATTTATCTATTTGTGTAAGGAAGTGTGCCATAGTTACTCTATGTATGTGTTCCAAATGACACCATATTCCTTATGGGCCCTGGTCAAAAGTAGTGCACTATGTAGGGGATAGGGTGCCATTTGGAATGCAATCCTAGATCTAAGCCCTCTCTACACATGGCAGGAATTAGGAAATAGATAAGTGGTGAGGGGCGTTCTAGTCTGTAACAACTCTCATAATGAAGATCTGTGGGTTTCCGCCGAGCGATCTGTGTTGTTTCGACGGCCCACCCCAAACTGCCCGGGGACCCCCAACATGAAAGTAGTGTGTGTGTCAGACATTCTAGAATCCTACAGGGGTTACACACGCAACTTCAAACAGTCTGACAGTTTTGAAAACATATTTAGGTGTTTTTTTAAAAAAATGGTTGGATTCCTTCCCTTTTCTCACCTGTTTCCTCTCTTCCTTCTTTCGTTCTTCCCTCTTTTCTCTCTCTATCCCTGTGTGAGATTGTAAATCTCATCCATCTTATTTTCTCATCACTCTCTTTCCCTCCCGTCTCTCTCTCTCTCCCCTACTCCGTCCCCTCTCTCTTGTATCTCTCCCTCTCTCTTTCCCCCACTCCATCTCTATCCCCCTCCGCATTCTCTCACCCACTTTCCCTATTCAGTGTTCAGGGTGTATTTAACTGGGTGCAATCAAAGTTTCTATGCTCTAATGGTCTGTAGGTAACTCTGTTGTTCCCTATTCACCCTGGCCCTGGGGAGAAAAGAGAGGAGAGAGGGTAGCGAAAGAAAGAGGATAAGTTAGTAGCTGAACAAAAGAGACGGTCAGGGAGATATTTTAACGCGAGCGTGAAAGGGACATTGTTTGGAGGAGGAGAAAACAGAGGGATGGGTGGATGGAGGGGGGAAGGGAGAGGAGGGAAGAGATTCTCTCGCTAGTAAAGAGGTTAATAAATGAGGGAACATGGTTTTCTGGAGTGTCCAAGGCCTTACTCAGTCATCATCAACCTCCCGGTCAGGCTTCTCTCTCATTGAGATAAGTAGACATACATACACATGCACGCACACACACACACACACACATACACACACGCACACATACACACAGGGAAAATTCCTCTGGTTTAGATAGCTCAGCTCAGGTTACAGTTGAAGTCGGAAGTTTACATACACTTAGGTCGGAGTCATTAAAACTCGTTTTTCAACCACTCCACAAATTTCTCGTTAACAAACTATAGTTTTGGCAAGTCGGTTAGGACATCTACTTTGTGCATGACACAAGTCATTTTTCCAACAATTGTTTACAGACAGATTATTTCACTTATAATTCACTGTATCACAATTCCAGTGGGTCAGAAGTTTACGTAGAAGCTTCTGATAGGCTAATTGACATCATTTGAGTCAATGGGAGGTGTACCTGTGGATGTATTTCAAGGCCTACCTTCAAACTCAGTGCCTCTTTGCTTGACATCATGGGAAAATCAAAAGAAACCAGCCAAGACCTCAGAAAAAAAATTGCAGACCTCCACAAGTCTGGTTCATCCTTGGGAGCAATTTACAAACGCCTGAAGGTACCATGTTCATCTGTACAAACAATAGTACGCAAGTATAAACACCATGGGACCACACAGCTGTCATACCGCTTAGGAAGGAGACGCGTTCTGTCTCCTAGAGATGAGCATACTTTGGTGCGAAAAGTGCAAATCAATCCCAGAACAACAGCAAAGGACCTTGTGAAGATGCTGGTGGAAACAGGTACAAAAGTATCTATATCCACAGTAAAACGAGTCCTATATCGACATAACCTGAAAGGCCGCTCAGCAAGGAAGAAGCCACTGCTCCAAAACCGCCATAAAAAAAGCCAGACTACGGTTTGCAACTGCACATGGGGAATAAGATCATACTTTTTTGAGAAATGTCCACTGCTCTGATGAAACAAAAATAGAACTGTTCGACATAATGATCATTGCTTTGTTTGGAGGAAAAAGGGGGTGGCTTGCAAGCCGAAGAACACCATCCCAACCGTGAAGCACGGGGGTGGCAGCATCATGTTTTGGGGGTGCTTTGCTGCAGGAGGGACTGGTGCACTTCACAAAATAGATGGCATCATGAGGTAGGAATATTATGTGGATATATTGAAGCAACATCTCAAGACATCAGTTAGGAAGTTAAAGCTTGGTTGCAAATGGGTCTTCCAAATGGACAATGACCCCAAGAATACTTCCAAAAGTTGTGGCAAAATGGCTTAAGGACAACAAAGTCAAGGTACAGTATTGGAGTGGCCATCACAAAGCCCTGACCACAATCCTCTGGAAAATATGAGGGCAGAACTGAAAAAGCGTTTGCGAGCGAAGGGGCCTACAAATCTGACTCAGTTACACCAGCTCTGTCAGGAGGAATGGGCCAAAATTCATCCAACTTGTAGGAAGCTTGTGGAAGGCTACCCGTAACGTTTGACCCAAGTTAAACAATTTAAAGGCAATGCTACCAAATACTAATTGAGTGTATGTAAACTTCAAGAATTGCGAGACCAGCAAGCAGCGATGGGGTCAGACGCCAAGAGCCACGGTCAAACTCCAACTGGTGTTCCCTATGCAGGTGCTGTCCATCCATGCTGACAGAAGAGGAATGTCTGCGATGCAACACATTTAAATTTTGGACAGTTCTTACTGGAGAGGGTCACTGCAGACCCAATGGATTGTGTGTGTGACAGACCATCAAAGTTCTGACGCACATATGGATAGAGGGGTGCTGGAGACGTTCTGTAGAACCTCCAAGATCAACTGGCAGCAGCAGCCTAGACCATCTGGATCAGGAGAGCAAATGACAAACAAGTAAGTTGTTTTGCTGTCGATAGCTAGCTAGCAATATAAGCTCTCTTTTTACACAAAGGTAGTGTTGTTCAGTAGAGTGTAATTTTGTGGTCGATTCAGGCCTGAATGGGGCTTGCTATAACCACCTCGAGCCAAACTAGCCACGTTGAGCTAGCTAGCTTTGTTTGCTATACTCAAAATGTACTGTAGACTAACATTATAGCTAGCTAATGTTACCTAGCTAGCCTTGCTATCTCATTATGAGCAAAGCTGGAGATTTGTTTTGATGATGCTGACAAAGAGTAAAGGAATGACTTTGGCTTCATGACTCATATTAGACTTTGAGTAACTATACCTGTGTGGTGCAGCTAGCTAAGGTGTGTCTGTGAGATGTGTAATATTCTGTTACAGTAGAAATGCAGACAGTGCACAATAGCATTTTTGTCATTCTGTCATTCTCTTACGGACATTGTGCATTGCTCAAGGGCACTTTGGCAGATTTTTCACCTTCTCGGCTTGGGAATTCCAACCCAGCGACCTTTCGGTTACTGGCCCAACACTCTTAGCCGCTAAGCTACTGTACAAGCCGCCCCAGACAGACAATATCGCTTGGTGGCCTACAGATTATTTTCGCAGTTTGTTCTACGTGGGGCGAAGCATGGCAAAGGACACCGAATCTGTGTGTGTTGTTGGGGCCATTCAAGCACTTTATCCCTCACACGATGGACAGTATGTTGTATACAAAGAAGTTGATTGACTCGAGGAGATGTGAAAGGTCCCATAACAACAATCTCCCCTTGTATCAAAGAGACTACGAACACCTCACTGCATCCCCCAAACACACCATATGCAAGTATTCCCTTTGTAAAACGGTGGTATTTATTATAGGAGTTAGTAGTATATTTTCCTTCCATTGTATATATGTCATTCAAAACCATAACTGTTTGTGCATACTGCTGTGTAAACACACCTCGGTCGGTCTCCAGAGCAAATAAACATTGTCTTCAATACAAGCCATGTCTACTTATTTGCGATATTGACAGACTAATCTACTGTTTTATTGAAACATGTTTACTTGCCAACAATTGAAAGTTGAAATGATACACCAAATCCCTGCACATTCTGTTGGGAGTAAGATTGTAGCTGGTGACTTCCAAATACATTTAATCAATATCACAATGAATTGATCCAGAAGTTTAAGTCAACACTTTATTGGTTTCTGATGCAGCTGGAATCTTTTAGTCACTTGTCAGTACATTTGTAAAAAAAAAAAATGATATAAAACATTTTATCAAACTCCATTATATACATACATTGAATTCTGGAAGTATTCAAACCGCTTCACTTTTTCCACATTTTGTTACGTTACAGCCTTATTCTAAAATTGATTAAATTGTGTTTTTCCCCTCATCAATCTACACACAATAACCCATAAATGACACATTTATTAAACATAAAAAACGGAAATATCACATTTACATAAGTATTCAGACGCTTTACTCAGTACTTTGTTGAAGCACCTTTGGCAGCGATTACAGCCTCGAGTCTTCTTGGGTATGACGCTACAAGCTTGGCACACTGTATTTGGGGAGTTTTTCCCATTCTTCTCTGCAGATCCTCTCAAGCTCTGTCAGGTTGGATGGGGAGCGTTGCTGCACAGTTATTTTCAGGTCTCTCCAAAGATGTCCGGGCACTGGCTGGGCCACTCAAGGACATTCAGAGACTTGTCCCGAAGCCACTCCTGCGTTGTCTTGGCTGTGGGCTTAGGGTCGATGTCCTGTTGGAAGGTGAACCTTCGCCGCAGTCTGAGGTCCTGAGCGCTCTGGAGCAGGTTTTCATCAAGGATCTCTCTGTACTTTGCTCCGTTCATCTTTCCCTCGATCTTGTCTAGTCTCACAGTCCCTGCCGCTGAAAAACTTCCCCACGGCATGATGCTGCCACCACCATGCTCAACCATAGGGATGATATTGGCCAGGTGGTGAGGGGTGTCTGGTTTCCTCCAGACGTGATATTTGGCATTCAGGCCAAAGAGTTCAATCTTGGTTTCATCAGACCAGAGAATCTTGTTTCTCATGGTCTGAGAGTCCTTTAGATGCCTTTTGGTAAACTCCAAGCGGGCTGTCATTTGCCTTTTACTGAGGAGTGGCTTCCATTTGGCCACTCTACCATAAAGGCCTGGTTGGTGGAGTGCTGCAGAGATGGTTGTTCTTCTGGAAGGTTCTCCCAGCTCTACAAAGGATCTCTGGAGCTCTGTCAGAATGACCATTGGGTTCTTGGTCACCTCCCTGACCAAGGGTCTCAACACTTATGTAAATAGGGTATTCCTTGTTTTTTCGCTTTTCGTTATGGGGTAATTTGTGTAGATTGATGAGGAACCTTTTCAATTGAATCAATTTTAGAATAAGGCTGTAACGTAACAAAATGTGGAAAAGGTGAAGGCGTCTAAATACTTTCCAAATGCACTGTATGTACAACAGCTAATAATATCTATACCGCAATGCAGTTGTGAGCATACTTGGCATTCTACATGATACTACAACATCAGTATAACTGAAAATGGATGTTGTGTTGGCTGAATGTTCCAGGCAGGGTCCTGGATGTTCTTCAGCTGGTGAACTTGGTCTTGTGTTAGGCAATGGCAGCTGGTCTGGCAAAACTTCATGGGCTCAATGACCTTGGACCCATAGACTATACACTTTGGCTCTAACCAGCCCCATGCAGTCCTTTCCTCTTCCGAGTCAGATAATGTTGAGCTTGCTGCCGGCTGAAAGCTTTCATCCAATGGGTCTACAGGATCTGTACTACTAAAGCTGGTGTCAGGATCATAATTAGCAGCAACAGGATTAGTCTGTAGGACACACACTAGTCAGTGATTAGCAAACATTTTACTACTTTGTCCCCACTCAAACAAGGTACTATATCCACCCACCCCCCTCATGTCAATAGATCATGTATACTAACCTTCACACACAATACCCACCCCCAACAGACACCAGTAATATCACATTTACATTTTAGCCAATTGGCAGACGCTCTTATCCAGAGCGACTAACATGAGCAATTAGGGTTAAGTGCCTTGCTCAAGACCACATCGTCACCCACGCCATCCCTTCCTTACTAATAACTCTGCTTTTCTCCAATTTAGACTTCAAGCTTTGCCTAAACAATCAACTAATGTCTAGATCCAGTATATTTATTTGCTCATCATGGAATCACGGAAAGATTTATTTAAGGTGACTCACACTAGTTCCTGGTGCTGAGCTTGATGTTAATGCAGATGTTGATGGGATCGGACTCTGTAAATAGAACCCATAGGCCAGTCACTTTAGTCTCTGCGGTAGTTAGTTAGCTGGCTAGGTAGCTAACGGTTCGATACAGTCCTGTAGGCTGTAGCTAACGTAACCTAACGTAGCTAACATTAGCTTGCAAAGTTACAAATCACCTCGCCAGATAGCAGCTGGTTAATTACATTGATTTGCTTTCGAATGTCAAGCCAGAGTATTATGAAAGCTAGCTAGCTAGATTTAGGTTTACATAAACAAATGTAGTTTGCTAGCTAGCTAATTAGCTAAGTTAACTAGATAGCCAATTCAAAACATAACTTGTAGCAGTTATCGCGCTAGTTAACTATTGCATTCATGTCGTTGTCGCCTTTCCACCGGCACTAGCCTAAATAAATCTGCACCGTTGGAAAGCTGGGATTCCCCTTTATTAAATAGTAGTCATGTAAAAATATTCTAAGAATAGCCTAATTGACAAATAACTTGCTGTGCATAGATCTCCCCTGAAACATTAATATTTGAGCCTCATATATAAACATGTCTAGTTAGTTACCTTGCTTTGAAGTATCAATTAGATTTTTATCATTTTATCAATTTGATCCCTGATTCATTGAATGAGGGAATCATTTTATAAAGACAAAAGTACTTGGTTGTAATGTTGCAATATTTTCAATCAAGGGTGGCAACCATCCTCCAGGATAGCTACTGGGTGTGCAGGCTTTTGTTCAAGCCAGCTGCTTAACAGGACCTTGATAAGCAGACTTGGGTGTTTTCAGGGCCGGATCAAAAGCCAAGCCTGCACACCCAGGAGCTCTCCAGATGGAGGGTTGACAACATGTGACTAACAGTGCAGTTCTACTTTATGGTGGGTAAAATGCCTTGAACAAGGGCACAACGGCAGGACAACGCGGGATCAGGCACAGCAGCCTTCTAGTGTCAGTAATTCTTACTTTTTAATGTAGGCTATAATAATAGTCATGAACATTTGGTTAAATGTAATAGAGAAGTCATGTGTGGGAACCCTTAACAGTGAATAATCAGAGGTCTCTATAGCATAATGCTCTTTGTGAATTTCGGTGAACATAGTCTAATGGACCGACTTGGAAAAAGACAGCTCCAGCACTTCTTTCATCCCAAGTCGAACACTGGTTCTAATGATTACGTTTTCAGGTTTGACACAGAGGACCTGATTGAAACCACCCGTGTGTTTGTGTGTGTGTGTGTGTGTGTGTGTATTTAGGGGTCAGTGTAGGTGGAATTTCCCCCTGTGTGAACAGACACGGTAAGGCTGACTACCAATGGTATGGATGACACATCGCCCCCTGTGGCCAGCTTAGAGTACTGACGGATTGGACAGACGGATGGATAACACACACGCAAACATTGACTGCAGCTGATACTGTGTAAACAGGCAGAAACACACACACACACACACACACACACACACACACACACACACACACACACACACACACACACACACACACACACACACACACACACAGTGATCAGGAATCCCCAGTGCAGTCTGCAGTTACATCTACAATACCTGTAGGCTATACAGGATCATGCAGTAGACTGCGGTGGTTACACCCTTTATTGTTCCAAATGAAGTCTAGTGTTAACTTCTGCAAATAAATATCAATATGAAAACCAGACGGCTGAAAGGGAAGAGTGTTTAATGGAGATATCAACACTGACTCAACTAGAGCAAAGCAGGTCACCTGTGACGGACAGAGTGAGCGAGAGAGAGAGAGAGAGAGGGGGGGGTGGAAGGATAGAGGGGTGGGTGAAGGAGAGACAGAGAGAGAGAGAGATGGAAGGATAGAGGGGTGGGGGAAGGAGAGACAGAGAGAGAGAGGGATAGAAGGATAGAGGGGTGGGTGATGGAGAGACAGAGAGAGAGAGGGATGGAAGGATAGAGGGGTGGGTGATGGAGAGACAGAGAGAGAGGGATAGAAGGATAGAGGGGTGGGTGAAGGAGAGACAGAGAGAGAGAGGGATAGAAGGATAGAGGGGTGGGTGATGGAGAGACAGAGAGAGAGAGGGATGGAAGGATAGAGGGGTGGGTGATGGAGACAGAGAGAGAGAGGGATGGAAGGATAGAGGGGTGGGTGAAGGAGAGACAGAGAGGGATAGAAGGATAGAGGGGTGGGTGAAGGAGAGACAGAGAGAGAGAGAGAGAGAGAGAGAGGGATAGAAGGATAGAGGGGTGGGTGAAGGAGAGACAGAGAGAGAGGGATGGAAGGATAGAGGGGTGGGTGAAGGAGAGACAGAGAGAGAGAGGGATGGAAGGATAGAGGAAAATAGAGAGCAGGAATTCTGAGGAATTCTGAGGAATTCTCAGTCCGTCAACATCAGTGGCTGTCGACACACACACTGTCTATTCCCCCACCATCCCTCCCTTGGCCTGCAGAAAAAGGAAAGGGAGCAGAGCTCGTACCTATCCAGGCAAAACATTTGTTTTCTATAAGTAGATCCTGGCTGGCAGCGTCGGCAGGATACACCGAGGTAATGTAAGGCGTTCCTTGGCCGGGTGGCGGGATACAGTAAGGTAATGCAATGTGCGCCTTGGCTAGGTAGCCTGTAACGGTGGGCAGAGATCTCAGCACACAACAGATACTAAAACACAAACAGTCACGTCATCATGCCTTGTCCCTGACCATGTGACCTGACCAGGAAAAACTGCTGACTCATAAGATTCATGTTCGCCAAGGCCCACAACGAGTGAGAGCCTATCAATTAAGACCGTTATAACCAATGACAAGCATGCATTCTTTTGATGCTCATACACAACAATGGCAAACGTACCTATTCTCATAGGAACCCTGCCATGAGCTGATCTAAGGTCAGTTTTGCCTGTTAGATCACAATTAATATGGACACAGGGGTGGGGATCTGATCCTAGATCATCATTCTTACTCTGAGACACGATAGCTCCAGATCGTTACATGTGAATCTTGTGAAACATCATCCCTATTCCCATAGGAACCCTGTGTTATGCTCACATGCAGTAAAGTATGAGCTATTACTGTAAACTCTAAAAACAAGAGATCCTCGAAAAACCTTTTTAATAAAGTAATACTAATATGCATAACAACAATATCAACAATAACACAATATTTTAGTTCTCGGTGTTTATTAGGATTTTAGTAGCAAAGCTAAATATGAGGTAAACTCCCAGCAGAGCCCCAAGTCCAATGGGTATATCCTCTGGTGTGTTGACGTTAATGTGTTGATGTTCTCCGGATCCATAGCCGGAATGTTTTTGCAGTGCATGGTGATCGAAACAGGTTCCCTGTTATATTCATCAGAGGTGTAGGGAGGGGGAAGTCTGTGAATCCAGAAAATAGTAATTATACAGATGATTAACAAAATATGCACACGACAATATTCATACCTTGGGTTTTTGTGGTGAACGTGAATGAAAAAACCTGTTTTGATCATGTTTTTTATAAACATACCTTGTCCATAATGTAGAGGCCTATGGGATATTCATTGAAGAGGTAAGGGAGGAGGATGGTAAATGTGATCTGCATCACATACCAATACCAATTCACATACCTTTGTGTGCCTCCTCGTCTGTATACCTGCAGACACAAAAGTGAGCAGTTCAGTTATCTGCACGCTATACAGCTAGCCTTCAACATATTCTTACCTCTTTGTTGATAGATATCCATTGAATTGTGTCCATTTTCTGTTTTAGAAAGAGTTGCATAAATCTGAAAAGATAGATGGTATCATCATAAAATTATATCAATTTAGATCATACAAGGTACAAACCTTACCTTAAATTGAGGAGGTCTTTACATTTTTCAGTTAAGTACCTGTACCTGCTGTCCTTTCAAATTCATATCCAAATGTTTCAGTTGGGCAGTTAAGTTCCTGCAAGAACCCCCACCAACTAAGGAGGTTCCTCGATGAACCCCACCTCCTACTGGGGTTCTTGGAAGAACCTTTTGGGGGCAAGCTTCAGTGCCAAGAACCTTAAGGTTCTTCAAAGAACGTTGACGATCTTAGAAGAACCCTGTTGAACCCCTAATTGTTAAAGTGTATAAGCTGTTACTCTCCCTGTGGGCCAGCACACACACACACACACACACACACACACACACACACACACACACACACACACACACACACACACACACACACACACACACACAGCAGCATTAGAAAAGGTGGTGTGTGAACCCTATGATCTTTAGCCTAGTTATTCTCTCCTAATGTCGGCCCCATAGGCACCCCTCACTCCTCCGCTTACACCCTCTTCTGTGTGCCACAAAAGGGCCCCAGTTACACCCCTTGCTTTAGGGAGGAAATCCTAGAATCCCTTCATAGAACATGTTCAGAGTTCTCTCATTACAACATCATGTATGTCCCGGGGAAAAACTCCCCTTACAGGGGGTATATGCATCACATTTGCATTATATTTGAGTGATTTAGCAGACGCTCTTATCCAGAGCAATTACAATGAGTGCGTTCATCTTAAGATAGCTGGGTTAGACAACCACATACACTATATATACAAAGGTATGTGGACACCCCTTCAAATTAGTGGATTCGGCTTTTCCAGCCACACCCGTTGCTGACAGGGGTATAAAATCGAGCACACAGCCATGCAATCTCCATAGACAAACATTGGCAGTCGAATGGCCTTACTGAAGAGCTCAGTGAGTTTCAATGTGACACCGCCACCCATCCTTAGGGTCAGGTTTAGGGTACTTCAAAGGTGTTATTACCAAAGAATACTTATCAGTGGTGTAACCCTATCCCCTAGCCTGACGTGGGCTGTCTGTCCTTCATCTAGAAGATTGAAGAGAAGTGAGATGAGAGACTAGTGTGTGTGTTTGTGTGTATGTGTGTGATTAGGGATAAATGAGAGGCCAGTTTGAACAGCCGTGATTTTGGCCTTGTCAGAGTAGTTTAAACTAGGCCCCTAGACACTGATTTAAGGTCAGTTTTTCACTACTCTCCCGTAATGCTTTAAGACTAGAATTTGTGGAGATAATCCGACTCTAGATCTGTACCTAGGGGCAAATTGCCTCCTGGTATGTCTGTGTGTCTGGAGAGACTCATACAGACCTTCCCAGTGAAACCCAGGTGTAGATAGCCTGCTCTGTAAGCTACGCTAACTGGAAGTGTAAATCTCTATCCGAATGTGTATTGTAAATATTAGCGTTAGCATTCATATCTGTTGTGGTATTACATTGTGGTCTGTTTATAAAAAAAAATGTATTTAACCTTTTTTTAACCAGGCAGGTGTGTACTCAGTCTGTCTTGTGTTGTATTGTCTGTATAAACAGCGTGTAGTTAGATATTAAAGTGCGGTCTGTAAAAACACTCATATCGGATGTAATCAATAATAGGTTATTATACAGTGTACATAGCAGTAGGAAGTATTATTCTAAAGGATATATATGTTGACTTATCTTTCCCACTGCTGTGACGAAATTGGGATTGGATTTCTGGCTCCTGATTGATTATTTGACGTCACTTTTTGCCCGCCATTTTGGTATATTTACATGTCAGGGGTGTTTTTGATAGAAAGAGGAGATATAAAACTATAGACTTGTTTCGTGTTTTTTCTCTTCCCCTACAGTGTCTGTCGCTTCAGTGAGTTATGGAAGGTACGTGTAAACAGAGGGACTCTGACAGAAAGAACATTCTAGAGACATAGCTCCAGTGTATTTTAGCTGACACCTACAGTATGTCACCATTGTCTGTATTTATGATTCCGGCACTAAAACATTCTGTTAACTTTCACGCCTTGACCTTATAATAGTTGCTGTAGGCGACAGGCATGACGGCATGCCAACCTGTGCCAGCATTGCCATTGGGCATGGTGATTGAGGAGAGAGATAAGGAGGGACGCGGTGGCGGTCTCTGTGGTTTCCACCTTGTGGTGTTGATTCTGGAAGCCTTAGAGCACTATGACATCACAGATTAGAGGGTTGATAATACAGTTCAGAGAGTTCATAATCTTACATCATAGATAACTTATCCATTCCATAGAATTGTTATATGCAGGATCAGTGGAGGGAATTGAACCAAGTGAATTGAATACATTGAACCAATTTAATTGAGTGAATTGAACCAAGTGAATTTAGTAAACTGATAACAAGGATCAGAAACTTTTGTTTGATCTCAGTCAGGGCCGCATCGGGCCAATGGGGGCATTGGTTGTGTCTTCCAAAGTGGTCCCAGAGTCAGGAGATATAGGACACGGATCGGAAGTTCATATTCCGACATTCTGGCTGATGGATGGCTTGCTGGCAGAATGGAAGAACCGAGATCAGACATCTAAACTTAGAAAGACAACAGAGCAGGGAGAGAGAGAGAGAGAAGAGATTGTGTTTTATTTGATTTATTTAACCTTTATTTTATCAGGGAGTCATACTGAGACCAATGTCTCTTTTACAGATGAGCCCTGAATTACATAAATTACAGAATAAATACACACGTCAAAATAAAAGTACAAAATGCAAGCAGAAAGAAAAACACGGTCATAAAAAATAGAATTTGCCTATAGGCACCAAAACATCAAATTTCTTAACACTGAAGATTGTTCCACAAATAAGGTGCAAAAAAACTATAATTGGATTTACGTAACTCAGTAGAGACCAAAGGAATTTCCAGAGTTAGCCATCCCTAAGACTGGGTGTGGTAACTCATATGTCTAAAGTTTCGTAATGACGTTAGGTACAGTGGGACTTTCTAAATGAAAACATAGAAATGTATGAACCTACGTGACATCATGTGACCAACAAATCTGATGAGGTCATAAAGGTGTCGGGCGGTCATCACGGCATCGCTATTTCTGTAACTAGGAGGAAGTGAAGAGGCTTGTTGATTGGCCTGTAACTGTAACTTGAGCCCTGTTGGGCCCTGACCAACAACCAACCGATACCCTCAATGTTGGAGACCTCAGACAACATGGCATGACATTGCTTGGCTTCAACCCTTTTTGAACTGTGACCCAACCTCGTGAACTAACCCAAATCCAAATTCAGGACTGACTCTTAATCCTTTGATCCATGAGGAATAGTTTCTGATCTTCCACTTACAGTATCTTTTTTTCTTTGAAATTACCCAAACCCAAAAGCTCCAAAAGTAAATCCTGTGAGTGAGAGCGAGTGAAAGCGAGTGAGAGCGTGAGCGAAAGAGAGAGAGAGAGAGCAGGAGAGAGAGCAGGCGAGAGAGGAGGGGCCTAGTTGAGTCCTGTCTGTTCATATCCTCTATAATAACACCAACCCTGTCCTGTCCCTTCATGCCAAGACCGGGTCTTTCTCTAAAGCAGTGGTTCTCAATCCTGGCCCTGGGGACCCAGAGGGTTACCCAATATGTTTTTTGCCCTAGCACTACACAGCTGATTCAAATAATCAACTCGTTATCTGGTTTGGATGCTTTCAAAAGCAGGTTGAGAACCACTGCTCTAGAGGATACGGTAGATTTTCAAGGAGAATGTGTGTGTGATGTGTGTGTGCATGACAAGTTCAGGAGTGTGTGTGGCGTGTGTGTGTCTTCTCCAGGTAAAGGTGTTCCGTAGCCTTCAGTACCTGTCCTACATGTTAGGGCATTGGCACACCGCACAGCCTGTCTTCTCACCCGGACAGATTCTATGCTCTTCTCTCCTAAGCCTCTTCATCTTGAGAAATACACCCTTTAGGGTGGATAAATACAATATGGTACTGTATGTATTTGTGTTATTGCAGTAAAAGTTCCAACATGCCTTGGATAATACAGTGGATTGTATTGGTCATATCACAGCCCTACCCTCCGGCGCCATCCGGCGTCATCTTGGTGAAGGGTAGAGCTGCCGTCTTATTGGCTCTTAACCAACCATGCATTTATTTTTATTTTTTCGCATTGTTCATAACTTGTTTTGTACATAATGTTGCTGCTACCGTCTCTTATGACCGAAAAGAGCTTCTGGACATCAGAACTGGGATTATTCACCTCAAATTGGAGTTCTTCTTAAATGAGTCGGACACAAGGGATATACTACAGACACCCGACCAGGCCCAGATCCCCGTGATTCGCTGGAAAAGGAAACTTAGGTTTCGCGGAAAGAGATGAGTATCAGGCGACGAGTGGCTAATCTGCCCTTGCCTTCCGTTCTGTAGCTAACGCTCAATCGCTGGAAAATAAATGAGACGAACTGAAAGCATGTATATCCTACCAATGGGACATTAAAAACTGTACTCTCTTATGTTTCATACAGCTGGCGGGTTATACACTCGTATCGGCAGGACAGAACAGCAGCCTCTGGTAAGACACGGTGCGGGGGCCTATGCATATTTGTAAACAATAGCTGGTGCACAATATCCAAGGAAGTCTCAGGGTTTTGCTCGCCTGAGGTAGAGTATCTCATGATAAGCTGTAGACCACACTATCTACCGAGAGAGTTTTCATCTGTATTTTTCGTGGCTGTCTACATAACACCACAGACCGAAGCTGGCACTAAAACGGCACTCAATGAGCTGTATTCCGCCATAAGCAAACAGGAAAACGCTTATCCAGAGGCGGCGCTCCTAGTGGCCGGGGACTTTAATGCAGGGAAACTTAAATCAGTTTTACCTAATTTCTATCAGCATGTTAAATGTGCAACCAGAGGGGAAAAAATTCTAGACCACCTTTACTCCACACACAGAGACGCGTACAAAGCTCTCCCTCGCCCTCCATTTGGCAAATCTGACCATAACTCTATCCTCCTGATTCCTGCTTACAAGCAACAATTAAAGCAGGAAGCACCAGTGACTTGCTCTATAAAAAAGTAGTCAGATGAAGCTACAGGACTGTTTTGCTAGCACAGACCACATCAGTCACTGGCTTTATCAATAAGTGCATTGATGACGTCGTCCCCTCAGTGACTGTACATACATACCCCAACCAGAAGACATGGATAACAGGCAACATTCGCACTGAGCTAAAGAGTAGAGCTGCCGCTTTCAAGGAGCATGATTCTAACCCGGAAGCTTATAAGAAATCTCGCTATGCCCTCCGAAGAACCATCAAATCCTAGACTTCCTGATGGGCCGCCCCCAGGTGGTAAGGGTAGATAACAACACATCTGCCACACTGATCCTCAACACAGGGGCCCCTCAGGGGTGCGGGCTCAGTCCCCCCCCTGTACTCCCTGTTCACTCATGACTGCACGGCCAGGCACGACTCCAACACCATCATTAAGTTTGCTGATGACACAACAGTGGTAGGCCTGATCACCGACAACGATGAGACAGCCTATAAGGAGGTGGTCAGAGATTTGACCGCGTGGTGCAAGGACAACAACCTCTCCGTCAATGTGATCAAGACAAAGGAGATGATTGTGGACTACAGGAAAAGGAGGACCGAGCACGCATCGACGGGGCTGTAGTGGAGCAGGTTGAGAGCTTCAAGTTCCTTGGCGTCCACATCACCAACAAACTAACATGGTCCAAACACACCAAGACAGTCGTGAAGAGGGCATGACAAAACCTATTCCCCCTCAGGAGACTGAAAAGATTTGGCATGGGACCTCAGATCCTTAAAACGTTTTACAGCTGCACCATTGAGAGCATCCTGACGGGTTGCATCACTACCTGATATGGCAACTGCTCAGCCTCCGACCGCAAGGCACTACAGAGGGTAGTGCGTATGGCCCAGTACATCACTGGGGCTAAGCTTCCTGCCATCCGGGAACGCTCTATACCAGGCGGTGTCAGAGGAAGGCCCTAAAAATTATCAAAGACTCCAGCCACCCTAGTCATAGACTGTTCTCTTTGCTACCGCATGGCAAGCGGTACCGGAGCGCCAAGTCTAGGTCCAAGAGGCTTCTAAACAGCTTCTACCTCCAAGCCATAAGACTCCTGAACAGCTAATCAAATGGCTACCCAGACTATTTGCATTGCCCACCCCCCACCCTCTTCTACGCTGCTGCTACCCTCTGTTATTATCTATGCATAGTCACTTTAATAACTCTACCTACATGTACATAATTACCTCGACACCGGTGTCCCCCGCACATTGACACATTGACTCTGTACCAGTACCCCCTGTATATAGCCCCGCTATTGTTATTTACTGCTGCTCTTTAATTATTTGTTATTCTTATCTCTTAGTTTTTTAGGGATTTTCTTAACTGCATTGTTGGTTAAGGGCTTGTAAGTAAGCATTTCACTGTTGTGTTCGGCGCATGTGACAAATACAATTTTTTCCCTAATCCCCTTCTTGCCCCCCTTCATATAGAATGTAAAGTGATTACTGTATGTATGTACAGACTAGTATGCATGTGTTGCATTGTATGTGTACGGAGTTCACTCATTTTTAAGCCCCCCCGAGACATTGTAACGTTGTAAAATGTTGTAAAATGCCTCCGTTAATCCTGATGAGTACTTTAATGACTATAGGCCATTGAGCACATCACGTATATCTGACACCCCATTTGGACATGGCTCTCCCGTTGGCCAGTGAGAATTTGCATACTGTAAGTTAAAACGGGCAGCTTTTTGTATGTAATATCTCTACAATATGTAATTGGTCACTTATATCTGACATCCTGTTTCAACATACAGTTCATGTACTAACGAGGTATCTTATTGGTTAGTGGAGAACTTGCATGTTGTAAGTTAAGACGTTATATCTGAGATAAAGGTTGATTAACGCTGTGTGTGTGTGCGTGCTACTGAGGTCAGGGCTAACTAGGCACTCCATTGGCTAGGTACTCCATTGGCATAGGTACTAGGTACTCCATTGGCTAGGTACTCCTTTGGCATACCTTCACGTGACCTCACATGAAGGTATGCTACTGAGCTACTGAGCTTGTTTGTTTGTTTTGATCCCCAGTAGCTTTTGCAGAAGCAGCAGCTACTCTTCCTGAGCTAAAGGTCAGCTGCTGAGCTGAAGGGATGCTACTGGGCTAAAGGTCAGGAATTGACATTGATTGATGTCAGGTGGTTGTCTACTGGTATTTGAGTCAGAATTCACCTCATACGAGGACACTATCCCTGAGGAACACAATTCACATGATTGATAACAATAGCTATGTCATTTTGTACTAATCAATCACACTTAAGATTATATTCAAGAAATACCCGTAAAGAGAAGATGATATGTGGCATTAGCCAAACATGCAGTCCTGCCAATACAGTTCGGACTTGTTGCAGTAAAACGGTCTTTCTCTTGACAGAGTGGGTTGGGGGCATGGCATACATAGACCAAATCCCTTTGCCCGCTATTGGCCCCTTTTCTCTTCAACACGACGGGATTGACAAGGAATTTAGAGTTTGGTAGCTCAGTTTCTGAACAGTGGCCTTGTGGAACTGTCATAAACCGTCTAAACTTGTGTCCAAGCACCTGTTTACATGTTCTCTCGTTAGAGAAAGATATGAAGTCTGGAAGCAGCTTAGGGTACTCCAGTCCTTTGTTTACTTTAGCCTAGCCAGATACGCTGTAGTCGGTATCAAATCAAAAACAAATAAAAACAAAATTGCATTTGTCACATGCGCCGATGACAACAGGTGTAGACCTTACAGTGAAATGCTTACTTACAAGCCCTTAACCAACAATGCAGTTTTAAGAAAAATGTGTCTTAAGAAAGTATTTACTAAAATAAACTGAAGGAAAAAATAAAGGGAAAAAAAACTAGGCGCAACAACTAAGAGCAACAATACCTGTGGTACCTTTACAGAGTATATGTGCGGGGGCACAGGTTAGTTGAGGTAATTGAGGTAATATGTACGTGTAGGTAGAGGTAAAATAACTAAGCATAGATATGGTTGATACAGTCGGTTAGGCTACAGTTGCGTTTCGCAAGAAGAATTCATAGGTTTAATGGGAGAAACCATAGATGTTTACCAGAAAAATACATATACGCACACACACACACACACACACACACACACACACACACACACACACACACACACACACACACACACACACACACACACACACACACACACACACACACACACACACTCCCATTCCCCCACCATAACCTTCCAAATGATCTAGCTCGCTGTTTACTAAATGTGAAAAATAAATCTGACATTGATTAAGGCGATCACCACGTCTTTTGTCATGGAGTGCAGGTAGCCTAGCGGTTAAGAGCATTGGGCCAGTTACCAAAAAGTTCTCTGGTTTGAATCCCCAAGCCGTCTATGTGAAAAATCTGTTGATGTGCCCTTGAGCAAGGCACTTAACCCTAATTGCTCCTTTAAGTCGCTCTGGATAAGAGTGTCTGCTAAATGACTCAAATGTAATTGTGTTAACAATATTTACAATATTTTGCTTTGGTTCCTGTTTGGATTCATTTACACAACAACTTCCTCTACTTGCTAAGGATGGCCTCTATTTGGATGGCCCACATTGGTGGATACTTTATGAGTATGTCTCTCTCTCTCTCTCCCTACTCCTTCTCTTCTTTTCCTTTCTCTGTGACATCTCTCCATCTTCCCTTTTCATCTCTCCCTCTCATGTTGTTTTCCCTCTATATCACCGTAACAGAGTCAGAGTGAGATCAGATATACACTACCTGTCACACAGACTGACACACGTTGACAGACCAGACTACTAGATTTACATTTACCAGATTCCTGACTGTCCCTTTAACAACATCCCATCTCTCACACAAAAGGTCCCTCCTTTCCTCTACTCCTCCATTCCTCCATCCCTTCATCCCTCCAGCCTTCTCTTCTTTAACAATATACTTTTTTTTTTCACAGAAAGGACAGGAAAGACAAGTGGCTAATGTGCACTCTCTCGCTCCCTCTCTTTCCTCCATCATTCCATCCATCACTCCATCTTGCCACCCCTCCATCCATCTCTCCTCAAACAGACCCACTAAGGCGGGTTTAGTTTTCTTTGCATGACAGTTTGTTAACATCATGGTAAAATACAGTATGCACTACCTGATGAGGTCACTCAGAGATCAGTCAATCGGGTTTAACTGTCAACGAGGAACTTTTATGTTGTCAGGCAGGGTTAGGGAGTAACTGATTACATGTAATCTGATTACAAAATAATTTTACCAACAAAAATATTGTAATCATATTACAGATACTTTTGAAAAACTAGATCATTACTTCTTGGATTACTTTTACATTTTGAAAGGATGTTTGCGAGAATGTTTTTTTGTTGTTGACACTTCTGTTTTCTCAATGACGTTTAATTCAGCTTTGAAAAAAGGCTCATGTTTAAGTTTGTTCCATCTGAGCGAGTCTTACCTGACCAGAAGTCAGAGACCACTATGACAAATCAAATGTTTGTTGGATCCTTCTTGTCTTCTTCTTTGGCCTCTTAAAGGGAAGGTAATCAGATTACGCTACTGAATTTGTGGGGGTGGGGGGGGGGGGGGTATTGTGTACAATACTCTTTCCCTCACGTTGTGTCGAGGAGCTGGGTGACACTTTGATCGACAGGTAGTGGAGTGATGAGTTAGTAGAGTAAACACAGAGGGGCAATACTAGGGCCTGAACATGTGTTATCAGAGCAGTGATGTGATTATTAAGGTGGGTGCTTAATAGCACTGAGGTATGTACCTGGTGTTTACTCTGTCAAGTATAAGCAAATAGGTCTGATTGATTGATAAACATTGGTTAAAAATTGAGAGCCAATATTGGGTTACTTGGAGATGACAGACTCACATCTGTAGAAGGTTGGATAGCTGTTGTCTATGGCTGTTGGATGTAGTGTGTGTCTGTATTTGTGTGTGCTTGTCTGTGTTCAATATTTTGTGAACGGTAAAGAAAATCTCAAAGAACACTCCTCATTGAGAACACATTCTACCACAGGCATAGAAGTCCACCCAATCCAAGGCAGCTCCTTCTGCTCCAAAGCCTATTTCAACTCTACCTCAACACAGAAAGCAAATCCTCATCTCTCGCTCACTCTCTCTCTCTCCCCTTGTTTGTCAGAGAGTGTAAATTAATCCTTCTCTCCTGCCCCAAAGGGTGTGTGTGTGTTAGGCTTGGGCAGTATAACGTATACCAGGATATTTAGAAATGCAGGGGTAACTTAAGTTAACTATCTAAGATGTGCCAAATAAATTAGCTCCAGTTCAAGGCTACAGCTATGCATTTGGTTTGCTAGCTTAAGATCAATCTTCTTGGTTACAGTGGTGACTATCAATCCCCTCCTGGATAAAGATCCCTTCTGCCTAAATTGTTTTGTACAGAATTGTATTCGTATTTTTATTATATACAGTGTATATATTATGTTTGGAAAGAAATAGCGCCCCTTGCACTGCCCGTAATACCTGTAACGGTATTCCTCCTCCTCTACAACCGAAGAGGAGGAGTAGTGATTGAACCAAGGCGCAGCGGGTTGTGATGACATAATTTTAATAAAACAAGACGGGAAAAACACGAAACGAAACCACTTGAAATAATTAACAAAATAACAAAACAAATGTAGACAAACCTGAACTATACGAACTTACATATAACACTAAGAACGCACGAACAGGGAAAATAGACTACACAAAAGGAACGATGTACAAACAAACCGAACAGTCCCGTATGGTGCGACAAACACTGACACAGGAGACAACCACCCACAACGAACACTGTGAAACAACCTACCTAAATATGACTCTCAATTAGAGGAAACGCCAAACACCTGCCTCTAATTGAGAGCCATACCAGGCAACCCTTAAACCAACATAGAAACAGAAAACATAGACTGCCCACCCAAACTCACGTCCTGACCAACTAACACATACAACAAACTAACAGAAATAGGTCAGGAACGTGACATAACCCCCCCCTTAAGGTGCGAACTCCGGGCGCACCAGCACAAAGTTTAGGGGAGGGTCTGGGTGGGCATCTGACCACGGTGGTGGCTCAGGCTCAGGACGAGGTCCCCACCCCACCATAGTCAATCCCAGTTTGCTAATCCCCCTCAGAATGACCACCCCTCTCTTCCACCCACCTAATATAGGCAACACAAAATAAAGGGACAGCTCCGGGACAAGGTAGCTCAGGACATAGAGGTAGGTGAGAATAGAGAGGTAGATAGAGAGGTAGCTCAGGATAGAGAGGTAGCTCAGAATAGAGGGGCAACTCCGGACTGAAAGGCAGCTCCGGACAGAGAGACAGCTCTGGACTGAGGGGCAGTTCTGGATTAATGGCCGCTCTGGGCTGAGGGGCAGCTCATGACTGGCTGACGGCTCTGGACGCTCATGGCTGGCTGACGGCTCTGGACGCTCATGGCTGGCTGACGGCTCTGGACGCTCATGGCTGGCTGACGGCTCTGGACGCTCATGGCTAGCTGACGGCTCTGGACGCTCATGGCTGGCTGGCGGCTCTGGACGCTCATGGCTGGCTGGCGGCTCTGGCAGATCCTGTCTGGTTGGCGGCTCTGGCAGATCCTGTCTGGTTGGCGGCTCTGGCAGATCCTGTCTGGTTGGCGGCTCTGGCAGATCCTGTCTGGTTGGCGGCTCTGGCAGATCCTGTCTGGTTGGCGGCTCTGGCAGATCCTGACTGACGAATGGCTCTAGCGGCTCCTGACTGACTAACGGCTCTGACGGCTCGGGACAGACGGGCGGCTCTAATGGCTCGGGACAGACGGATGGCTCAGACGGCACTGGGCAGACGGATGGCTCAGACGGCGCTGGGGAGACGGATGGCTCAGATGGCGCTGGGGAGACGGATGGCTCAGATGGCGCTGAGGAGACGGATGGCTCAGACGGCGCTGAGGAGACGGATGGCTCAGATGGCGCTGAGGAGACGGATGGCTCAGATGGCGCTGCGGAGACGGATGGCTCAGACTGATCCTGTCTAGCGGAAGGCTTTGGCTGCTCCTGTCTGGTGGAAGGCTCTAGCGGCTCCTGTCTGGCGGAAGGCTCTAGCGGCTCCAGTCTGGCGGAAGGCTCTGTAGGCTCATGGCAGACGGGCGGCTTTGAAGGCTCAATACAGACGAGCAGTTCATGCGGCGCTTGGCAGACGGACAGTTCAGGCGCCGTTGGGCAGACGGCAGACTCTGGCCGGCTGAGACGCACTGTAGGCCTGGTGCGTGGTGCCGGAACTGGAGGCACCGGACTGGAGACATGCACTTCAAGCCTAGTGCGGGGAGCAGGGACAGGGCACACTGGACTCTCAAAGCGTACTATTTGCCTGGTGCGTGGTACCGGCACTGGTGGCACCGGGCTGAGTGCACGCACATCAGGACGAGTACGGGGAGAAGGAACAGTGTGTACAGGGCTCTGGAGACGCACAGGTGGCTTAGTGCGTGGTGCCGGAACTGGAGGCACTGGGCTGGAGACACGCACCATAGAGAGAGTGCGTGGAGGAGGAACAGGGCTCTGGAAACGCACTGGAAGCCTGGTGCGTGGTGTAGGCACTGGTGGTACTGGGCTGGGGCGGGGAGGTAGTGCAGGAAATACCGGACCGTGCAAGCGTATTGGCTCCCTTGAACACTGAGCCTGCCCAACCTTACCTGGCTGAATGCTCCCCGTCGCCCGACCAGTGCGGGGAGGTGGAATAACCCGCACCGGGCTATGTAGGCGAACCGGGGACACCATGCGTAAGGCTGGTGCCATGTAAGCCGGCCCGAGGAGACGTACTGGTGGCCAGATATGAAGGGCCGGCTTCATGACATTTGGCTCAATGCCCAATCTAGCCCTACCAGTGCGGGGAGGTGGAATAACCCGCACTGGGCTATGCACACGTACAGGAGACACCGTGCGCTCTACTGCGTAACACGGTGTCTGCCCGTACTCCCGCTCTCCACGGTTAGCCTGGGAAGTGGGCGCAGGTCTCCTACCTGCCCTTGGCCCACTACCTCTTAGCCCCCCCCCAAGAAATTTTTGGGTAGTACTCACGGGCTTTTCGGGCTTCCGTGCCAGACGCGTCCCCTCATAATGCCGGTTCCTCTCTCCAGTTTCCTCCGCTCTCCGAGCTGCCTCCAGCTGTTCCCATGGGCGGCGATTCACCTCCACTTTAGCCCATGGTCCTTTTCCTTCCATGATCTCCTCCCAAGACCATAAATCCTGCTTCGTGCGCTGTCCGTTCCTCCCGTTACACCGCTGCTTGGTTCTGGTTATTTGGTGGGTGGTTCTGTAACGGTATTCCTCCTCCTCTACAACCGAAGAGGAGGAGTAGTGATTGAACCAAGGCGCAGCGGGTTGTGATGACATAATTTTAATAAAACAAGACGGGAAAAACACGAAACGAAACCACTTGAAATAATTAACAAAATAACAAAACAAATGTAGACAAACCTGAACTATACGAACTTACATATAACACTAAGAACGCACGAACAGGGAAAATAGACTACACAAAAGGAACGATGTACAAACAAACCGAACAGTCCCGTATGGTGCGACAAACACTGACACAGGAGACAACCACCCACAACGAACACTGTGAAACAACCTACCTAAATATGACTCTCAATTAGAGGAAACGCCAAACACCTGCCTCTAATTGAGAGCCATACCAGGCAACCCTTAAACCAACATAGAAACAGAAAACATAGACTGCCCACCCAAACTCACGTCCTGACCAACTAACACATACAACAAACTAACAGAAATAGGTCAGGAACGTGACAATACCGTATACCCCGTTATGGTACAGGAACGGTATTACGGTATGAAAATCTGGATACCGCCTGTCACGGCTGTCGTAAAAAGAGGACCAAGGTGCAGCGTGGTGAGCGTACATACTTCTTTATTATAAGATGTCGCCAACAAAACAATAAACATCAAAACAAAAACGTGACGCCAACGTAGTGCTCACAGGCAACTATACATGGACAACTACCCACAAATACAGGTGGGAAAAAAGGCTACCTAAGTATGGTTCTCAGAGACAACGATAGACAGCTGCCTCTGATTGAGAACCACACCCGGCCAAACACCAAGAAATACAAATCATAGAAAAAGGAACATAGAATGCCCACCCAAATCACACCCTGACCAAACCAAAATAGAGACATAAAAAGCTCTCTACGGTCAGGGCGTGACACTGCCCAACCCTAGTGTGTGTGTGTGTGTGTGTGTGTGTGTGTGTGTGTGTGTGTGTGTGTGTGTGTGTGTGTGTGTGTGTGTGTGTGTGTGTGTGTGTGTGTGTGTGTGTGTGTGTGTGTGTGTGTGTGTGTGTGTGTGTGTGTGTGTGTGTGTGTGTGTGGCCGCAGACTACTCCTTAAGTTCCACCCTATTGTACATCTCCCCCACTGGCTTTTCATAGGGAGGCAGGGAAAGTAGAAGGTCAAGGTGTGGTGTCTTTAAATGAATAATCCTTTAGAAGACACTCACACACACACACATACACGCTTGGCGTGGGAACCCAATCGAGTAGGGCATCAACATGTGAGGTAGGATACTTTCACATTAGGATTTTGACTGGGCTGGAAGCTGAATAGAGAGAGGGAGTCCCATGACAAAAGTTTGACAGCTCTCTTTTCTGAAGTAGCATGTGGAGACCATGGCCTTTCTCTTTCTGTCTTTACGCTCTCTCTCTCTTTCTTTCTCTCTTTTTCTGTCTTTACTCTCTCTCTCTCTCTCTCTTTCTCTCTCTTTCTCCCACTCTCTTTGTCTCCCTCTCTCTCTCTCTCTCTCCAGTGGAGTAACCTTGCCCTGCTTCTGTCACTGTGATTAGGATGAGTGTGGAGATCAGAGGAAAGAGTGCGGGAAAGAGAGGGTGAACTTGACCAACAGAGAGAGCGAGGAGAGAGGACAGACTTTCCCCCTTTCCCTCTCTTTCTATCTCCCTCCCCCTCTCCCCCCCACACCCCCTCCTTCACTTGTATTTGTTAAAGAGAACCCCCCTGTAAGAGTGAGGTCAAGAGTTTGAGGAGGTAGCTAGTGACATGTCTGCTGGTCATGTGAAGTGGTCTATGATCTATGAACCTGGGACTGTGTTTGCTCAACGTTTCGGCTGCAACAACCTGTAGGGGTGTTCACCATGCACCTTGTGGTACACACACACACACACACACACACACACATTCACATATGTATGGCCAGACACCACAACAGACTGTGAGGTTTCAACATGGTTCCTTTGTAGTTCAATTTTAAGTCCAGATGGACCATCGTCATGTTGATCTGCTTACAGGGCCCCTGGGATCCTGGGCCTAATTCCATATAACTTTGGCCTTGCATTCCAACCCCTGTCCCTTCACCTATCACATCCCCTACCCTTTCACCTCCACCTTACTCCCTATGACATACTCAAATATAGATGAGGGGTATAACTTAAACTCACACTACAATCACGAACACACTACCCGTACAGACACACACATAACTATCACAACCACCTCACTCTTTACAACCCACATCCGTACAGCTCCAAACCCCCTCACCTCTCTCACCCCCTCAAACCCCCCCTCTCTCTCCTCTCACCTCAACCTGGATTCAGGGGTAGATGTAACATAGTAAATGAAAATCCGGGGCACTCAAATGAATATGATGTGTTACTTTTGGTATGGTATGGTGTGTGATCATTTGTGGTTTTCCATCATCCATTTCGTATGATATGTTACAAATAACCATTTGTAGGATATGTTTCGAATTACAATTTGTATGATATTTTACGAATCGCAATTTGTACAATATTTTAAGAATTTGCAATACATATGATATGTTATGAATTCCAATTTGTTGTGGCTAACGTTGGTTAGGTGGCTAACGCTAACATTAGCTAGGTGGCTAATATTAGCAAGGCCAGGGGTTAAGGTTATGGGAAGGGTTAGCTAACATGATAAGTAGTTGCAAAGTAGCTAAAAACAGTAAGTAGTTGCAAATTATCTAAAATGCTAAAGTTGTCCACGGTGAGATTTGAACACGCAACCTCAGAGTTGATAGACGTTCCCATTATAAGCCTACCCATCAATGCCGACCAACCACCCTCCTTTCATTTTTGCCTTCAATAACCTTCTGTTTTATGTAACCATACCAAACGTAACATATACTAATTTGAGTGTCCCGGATTTTTGTTTACTGTGCTACGTCTAGTCTATGAGACCAGGCTGCTCACCTCCCCAGGACGCAACCGACACCCTTTCATCCCTAATCGCATTGAAACGCCATCCCTGACCCTTGACCTCTAGCTAGCCCCTAGCTGGCCCCTAGGAGCCCCTAGCCCAGGACTGCTGCTGGGGTGTTTTAATCCTCTATGAAAGGACCTATATTGCATTGTTCCCTGTCCCAGACGGTCTCAATATTGACTGACTGACAGACTGACTGGCTGTTCATGAGTAGGCTTCGAGTCTGTATGTAGACCTACATACAGAGTTTCTCACATGAGAGGTTGTTTTCTGTCCCGCTCTGGTTTCTGAGAAAGGAGCATACACATTGTTCTGTGAATGGGCTTTGGTATGTGTGAGATGGCTTATGTACTTTATCTATACTAATAGTGTGATGGATTTTAAGTTGTTGTAGGTATTCCAACTAAGCATAACGTGCAAGGACTATTGAGACATACACCTATCTTAAAAGTCCCTGCATTGGTTAACTGTTCATTTTATAATTGATTTTTTTTTAATAAAAAAATTAAAGCACCATGTGGCCTTGCACACAAAGACATGTCTGACATGCTTTTAAGATATGTGCCTGGTGGGTCCCTCAGATCCTCTGGCCTTTTAGTTGTTCCAAAGGTCATGACAAAACATTTTGGCGAGGCTAGCCTTCAGCCACCATGATCCTGACATTTGGAACAGCCTGCTGGAGGATCTGAGGGCCTCAGAAACTGTAGAAACCATTTTAGAAACTGTAGAAACCATGTGCTTTCAGTATCTATTTTATTTATTTTATCCCATTTTATATATCTTATACATTTTCATTTATTTTAATGCATCTCTCAGTCCACTGTTATTAGTATTATTTTTTTACTATTTTAATTTGTCTAACTTTGTTTTACTATTTTAATTTGTCTAACTTTGTTTTACTATTTTAATTTGTCTAGTTTTTATCTTTCTCACCTTTTATTTTATTTAGGACTTTGAAATGCATCCCCTTTCTTTAAGAAATGTGCTTTATAAATAAAGTTCGATGTGATTATTGAAATAGGCAGGGGGAGAAGTTTAAAATGTGTATTCATTTTGAACAAAAGCTGCATTAAGGTTGACGCATGATTGATAAACTATGATAGCAGATCCCATATGTATTCCCCATGTAAGAGCTCTGCTTATCAGATAGTGGTTAGACTGTCCTGGTATGTGGCACCCAGTCTTTTCCTCTCTATTTCTGATCATTTACAATATGTTAAACATGTTGTGTGTTTGTTTCAGTGGGATAATCAAACCCACTACACATCTTGAACAAAAAGCATGGCGGTTGTTTATTCCTCATAACATTTTTCATCGTCATAAGATATTAGTTAGCAGACGTGAATCAAAAACATAGATCAAACACTTATTCTATATTATTCCATTGGTTCAATTGTACCCGGCAAAGAAAATCAAATCAAATGCAGCACTTGAAAGTGTTGTCCTAGAGGTTAAGCCTGGTACTGCATGTGGTTCTCTCTCGCTCTCTCTCTCAATTCAATTCAAAGGGCTTTTTTTTGGCATGGGAAACATGTGTACATTGCCAAAGTAACTGGAATAGGCAATAAAACAAAAGGGAAATAAACAAGGGGAACATGAGTAAACATTACACTCACAAAAGTTTTAAAAGCATATAGACATTTCGAATGTTATATTATGGGCTATGTACAGTGTTGTAAGTGTGCACGTAGTTGAAGTATAAAATGGAAAAGTATTCAGACCCCTTGACTTTTTCCACATTTTGTTAAGTTACAGCCTTATTCCAAAATGTATTAAATAAATAACACACAATACCCCATAACGGCAAAGCGAAAACAGATTTTGGGAAATTTTTGCAAATGTATTGAAAATAAAAAACCGAAATACCTTATTTACACATATATTCATACCCTTTGCTATGAGACTCGAAATTGAGCTCAGGTACATCCTGTTTCCATTGATCATCCTTGAGATGTTTCTACAACTTGATTGGAGTCCACTTGTGGTAAATTCAATTGATTGGACATGATTTGTAAAGGCACACACCTGTCTATATAAGGTCCCACAGTTGACAGTGCATGTCAGAACAAAAACCAAGCCATGAGGTGGAAGGAATTGTCTGTAAAGCTCCGAGACAGGATTGTGTCGAGGCACAGATCTGGGGAAGGGTACCAAAAATTGTCTGCAGCATTGAAGGTCCCCAAGAACACTGTCCTCCATCATTCTTAAATGGAGGAAATATGGAACCACCAAGACTCTTCCTAGAGCTGGCTGCCCAGCCATACTGAACAATCGGGGGAGAAGAGCCTTGGTCAGGGACGTGACCAAGAACTCGTTGGACACTCTGACAGAGCTCTAAAGTGTACCTGTTTTAGCTTTGTCATTACGGGGTATTGTGTGTAGAGTGATGGTGGGAATTAAAAAAATATATACATTTTAGAATAAGTCTGTAACCTAACAAAATGTGGAAAAAGTCAAGGGATCTGAATACTTTCCGAAGGCACTGTAGGTTGTATTTACTATGTTGTTTGTGCTCCACTGGTTGCCCTTTTGTCATGGCAACGGACACAAATCTTACTGCTGTGATTGGACACTGCGGGTCTCTCTATCTCTCCCTCGTGGCTCAGTTGGTAGAGCATTGGGCTTGCATGTAGCTTGCATGGGGCTTGCATGTAGCGTGCATGGGGCTTGCATGGGGCTTGATTCCCACTAAGGCCAACCATATGAAAATGTATTCACGCCTCAAGACGCTTTGGATAAAAGTGTCTGCTTAATGGCATACAGTACATAATGTAATACTAACGGTCTCTCTCTCTCTCTCTCCAGGGAACTACAGGAGAACCGTGTAATGGGTTGGACTGTAGTGGGGGATGCAATTGTAATCCAGAGAAAGGCAGCAGGGTAAGACATGAATACATCTCTATTCTCTCTCCCTCTCACACACATTCACATCTGTGACCGACCCGCTCGATTCGGTCTTATGTACCAACATTTATTATTATTTTTGGATAAAAATAGAGACTTTGATCTAGAAAACCGTATATCATAGACTACAGTTGAGGAACAATGGGAAAGTAATTCTGCTTTTAAAGTTGATAAACTTGTAACCCCGCTTTTGAGAAAATGGTCCTTGAATGTTTTGATACACCTATTGGAGAGCTCTTCTTCACACCCTCTTAAGCTTTAGCCCCACCCATCTCTTTAAGGATTCACATGTGAGGCCATGTGCTAAACAGAGTGAGTATGGTGGTAGTGTATTCAACAACCAACGATTTCAAGACTAAAGGCTGGTTTATACTACGTCTATCGAACATGTCTGTAGAAAGTTGTCGCAGTCACATCATGAACATTCTATTGTCATCCGACATGAAACTTGTCATTGTCATTATGTAAAAGTATAAACACAAAAACAACAGGCTGCATGACGTCAGCAGCCTGGTCATCCAAAATAGCATAACTGGTGTATTTTAACACCAATAAACCTATCCGTTTAAAAATGAATTTAGTATATGTCAACCTAGCAAACCAGGCAACTAAAAGCAACTTTCTAAACTATGTTTTATTTCATTTCAAGCTTGTTAGCTAGCTAGCTAATGTTAAGTTAGCTGGCTAGACAGTTCAAATAATGACCATATGACAGCATCTTAACTTTAGCTAATTTGTGTTCATTATTTCAGGAAAATAAACTCACAACAAGATCATTATTTACAAGTTAATGGCGAGATAATTACAGAAAATAGCTTACGGTTGTGAGTGTGAGTGTGACAAAATAAAAGTAGGACATTCTACTGGAGAATTTTAGAACTTGGACACTGTCTCATTAGCCTAACGTTATATCCTAATTTGACTTTGTTGCAGGTCATGTTGTTCTTCAAATTACCGTCTCTGGTAAACACACGCTATATCAAATCAAATCTATGTTTTTTTGTCACATGCACAGGATACAGAAGGTGTAAACGGTACAGTGAAATGGCTACTTGCATAGTGGGTCTTTTGTTTAAACATGTTAGCTACCTAAACAATGAATAATAATCCCAACTCACAACGTTACTACCCTGCATGAATATGCAGGTAGCTAAAGCTAACCAACTAGGTTCAATGTTATCTAGCTAGCTAATATTAGGTTATAATTAGCAATGCAAATGGCTCTGAGATACGAATAATATTACTACACAGATCATACACGTAACGTTAGCTAGCGAACCAGCCAGCTAGCGTTCTCTAGCTAGCTAACAGTACACTTTAACTTACAATGAAAACAACTTTCTGACAAAATTAGAAACGTATGATATCTGAAAATGTAGCTAGCTAGATTTGAATGGCAAATGAAAGTTCACATGTTCCAGAAGGCATTTCTATAAAACATTTATTTTTACGTTCGAATGGCTCTCCTGTGCAGTAGTGACGCGCGACATACGCCTAGTTTCCTGAAACGAGTCACACATCTATTCTTCCTCTCCTACTACAGGAGGCACTATCTTGGCTTCTCGTCCATATCCACGCATGTCACAATTGTTTATTTAAAAGAAAAATGTTTTATTGTCGCATACACCGGATAGGTACAATCAAATGTGTTTTATGAAGTTCAAAGCAGACCTGGGTCAAATACTTTAAATACTAGAAAGTAGTTGTGGTTCTTGCAAAACAAAGTCAGAAAACACATACTGTTGCATTGAAAGTCTGGTACAGTGCCTTTGGAAAGTATTAAGACTACTTGACTTTTTCCACATTTTGTTATGTTATTTACTTTATTCTAAAATTAATTAAATCGTTTTTCCTCCTCATCAATCTACACACAATACCCCATAATGATAAGCAAAAATAGGTTTTAATAATTTTTTGCAAATTTATTACAAATTAAAAACTGAAATATTACATTTACATAAGTATTCAGACCCTTTACTCAGTACTTTGTTGAAGCACCTTTGGCAGCGGTTACAGCATCTTGGGTATGACGATATAGGCTTGGCACGCCTGTATTTGGGGAGTTTCTCCCATTCCTCTCTGCAGATCCTCTCAAGCTCTGTCAGGTTGGATGGGGAGTGTTGCTGCACAGCTATTTTCAGGTCTCTCCAAAGATGTTCGATCAGGTTCAAGTCCGGGCTCTGGCTGGGCCACTCAAGTACATTCTGAGACTTGTTCAAATCAAAACAAAGTTTATTTGTCACGTGCGCCGAATACAACAGGTGTTGAAATGCTTACTTACAAGCCCTAACCAACAGTGCCATTTTTGAGTAAAAAATAGGTATTAGGTAAACAATATATAAGTAAAGAATTCAAAATTAAAAAGTAAAATGACAGTGAAAATAACAGTAGCGAGGATATATATAGGTGGTACCGGTACAGAGTCAATGTGCGGGGGCACCGGTTAGTCGGGCTGATTGAGGTAATATGTACATGTAGGTATAGTTAAAGTGACTATGCATAGATGACAGAGAGTAGCAGCAGCGTTAAAGAGTGGGTTGGCGGGTGCGGGGTGGCGGGACACAATGCAAATAGTCCGGGTAGCCATTTGGTCACCTATTCAGGAGTCTTATGGCTTGGGGGTAAAAGCTGTTGAGAAGCCTTTTGGTCCTAGACTTGGCGCTCCGGTACCATTTTCCATGCGGTAGCAGAGAGAACAGTCTATGACTGGGGTGGCTGGGGTCTTTGACAATTTTTAGGGCCTTCCTCTGACACCGCCTGGTATAGAGATCCTGGATGGCAGGAAGCTTAGACCCAGTGATGTACTGGGCCGTACGCACTACCCTCTGTAGTGCCTTGCGGTCGGAGGCCGAGCAGTTGCCATACCAGGCAGTGATGCAACCAGTCAGGATGCTCTCGATATTGCAGCTGTAGAACCTTTTGACGATCTGAGGACCCATGACAAATCTTTTCAGTCTCCTGAGGAGGAATAGGTTTTGTCATGCCCTCTTCACAACTGTCTTGGTGTGTTTGTACCATGTTAGTTTGTTGGTGATGTGGACACCAAGGAACCTGAAGCTCTCAACCTGCTCCACTACAGCCCCTTGGATGAGAATGGGGGCGTGCTCGGTCCTCCTTTTCCTGTAGTCCACAATCATCTCCTTTGTCTTGATTACGTTGAGGGATAGGTTACCTTAGTGTTCTTGGGCACAGGGACTATGGTGGTCTGCTTGAAACGTTGGTATTTCAGACACAATCAGGGACATGTTGAAAATGTCAGTGAAGACACCTGCCAGTTGGTCAGCACATGCCCGGTGCACACGTCCTGGTAATCCATCTGGCCCAGCTGCCTTGTGAATGTTGACCTGTTTCAAGGTCTTACTCACATCGGCTACGGAGAGCATGATCACACAGTCGTCCGGAACAGCTGATGCTCTCATGCATGCCTCAGTGTTGCTTGCCTTGAAGTGATTGGGCTCGTCTGGTAAGCTCGTGTCACTGGGCAGCTCGCGGCTGTGCTTCCCTTTTGTAATCTGTAATAGTTTGCAGGCCCTGCCACATCCGACAAGCATCGGAGTCGGTGTAGTACGATTCAATCTTAGTCCTGTATTGGCGCTTTGCCTGTTTGATGGTTCGTCGGAGGGCATAGCGGGATTTCTTATAAGCTGAAGCCACTCCTGCGTTGTCTTGGCTGTGTGCTTAGGGTCGTTGTCCTGTTGGAAGGTGAACCTTTGCCCCAGTCTGTGGTCCTAAGCGCACTGGATCAGGTTTTCATCAAGGGTCTCTCTGTATTTTGCTCCGTTCATCTTTGCCTCGATCCTGACTAGTCTCCCAGTCCCTGCCGCTGAAAATCATCCCCACAGCATGATGTTACCACCACCATGCTTCACCGTAGGGATGGTGCCAGGTTTCCTCACGACGTGACCCTTGGCATTCAGGCCAAAGAGTTCAATCATGGTTTCATCAGACCAGAGAATCTTGTTTCTCATGGTCTGAGAGTCCTTTAGGTGCCTTTTGGCAAACTTCAAGCGAGCTGTCATGTGCCTTTTTACTAAGGAGTGGCTTCCGTCTGGCTACTCTACCGTAAAGGCCTGATTGGTGGAGTGCTGCAGAGATGGTTGTCCTTCTGGAAGTTTCTCCCATCTCCACAGAGGAACTCTAGAGCTCTGTCAGAGTGACCATCGGGTTCTTGGTCACCTGACTGACCAAGGCCCTTCTCCCGGGATTCCTCAGTTTGGCTCGGCGGCCAGCTCTGGGAAGAGCCTTGGTGGTTCCAAAGTTCTTTCATTTAAGAATGATGGAGGCCACTGTGTTCTTGTGTACCTTCAATGCTGCAGACATTTTTTGGTGCCCTTCCCCAGACCTGTGCCGTGACACAATCCTGTCTCTGAGCTCTACAGACAATTCCTTCCACCTCATGGCTTGGTTTTTGCTCTGACATGCACTGTCAACAGTGGGACCTTATATAGACAGGTGTGTGCCTTTCCAAATCATGTTCAATCAATTGAGTTTACCACAGGTGGACTCAAAGTTGTAGAAACATCTCAAGGATGATCAATGGAAGCAGGTCACTTGAGTTCAATTTCGAGTCTTATAGCAAAGGGTCTGAATACTATAAAAAAACAGTTTTTGCTTTTATTATTTATGGGGTATTGTGTGTAGATTTGAGGATTTAAAAAAATCTAATCCATTTTAGAATAAGGCCGTAACGTAACAATAAGTGGAAAAAGTCAAGGGGTCTGAATACTTTCTGAAGGCACTGTGTAAGTGTAACCGATGTGAAATGGCTAGCTAGTTAGCGGTGGTGCGCGCTAATAGCGTTTCAATCGGTGACGTCACTCGCTCTGAGGACCTTGAAGTAGTTGTTCCCCTTGCTCTGCAAGGGCCGCGGCTTTTGTGGCGCGATGGGTAACGATGCTTCGAGGGTGGCTGTTGTTGATGTGTGCAGAGCCCAGATTGGGGCGAGGAGAGAGACGGAAGCAATACTGTTACATTGACGCTGTTGACCCGGATCACTGGTTGCTGCGGAAAAGGAGGTCAAAAGGGGGTGAGTGTAACCGATGTGAAATGGCTAGCTAGTTAGCGGTGGTGTGCGCTAATAGCGTTTAAATCGGGTGACGTCACTCGCTCTGAGACCTGAAGTAGTTGTTCCCCTTGCTCTGCAAGGGCCGAGGCTTTTGTGGCGCGATGGGTAACGATGCTTCGTGGGTGTCAGTTGTTGATGTGTGCAGCCCAGGTTCAAGCCCAGGTAGGGGCGAGGTGAGGTGTTGTCTAAATATTGTAGTCACCTTCAGAAATGACAGCTTTGGTCAAATTACATGTTTTTCGGGCCTCCCGGCTGGCGCAGTGGTCTAGGGCACTGCATCGCTAGCTGTGCCACCAGAGACTCTGGGTTTGTGCCCAGGCTCTGTCGCATCCGGCCGCGCCCGGGAGGTCCGTGGGGCGACGCACAATTGGCCTAGCGTCGTCCGGGTTTGGCCGGTAGGGATATCCTTGTCTCATAAGCGACTCCTGTGGCGGGCCGGGCGCAGTGCACGCTAACCAAGGTCGCCAGGTGCACGGTGTTTCCTCCGACACATTGGTGCGGCTGGCTTCCGGGTTGGATGCGCGCTGTGTTAAGAAGCAGTGCGGCTTGGTTGGGTTGTGTTTCGGAGGACGCATGGCTTTCGACCTTTGTCTCTCCTGAGCCCGTACAGGAGTTGTAGCGATGAGACAAGATAGTAACTACTAACAATTGGATACCGTGAAAAGGGGGGTAAAATTCAAAAAAAATATTTTAAAAAATTACATGTTTTTCTTCTCCAACAAACCTAAACATTAGTTGTGTTGTGTCATATATTAACAGTACATTTTACATTTCAGTCATTCAGCAGGCGCTTTTATCCAGAGCGACTTACAGTTAGTGCATTCAAACAGTTAGTGCATTCATATTTTTTTCCTCAGTAAAGTAGCTATGAGCAACATCAGTGCTAGTGAGAAAAAAAAGTGAAAGGGTTATTTCAAGAAAAGCAAAGGTGTTATGAATGTAATATAGCTTGTGTTTCTTTTTGTCAGATGCACGCACATACACGCATACATACACACTTCAACTCTCCTTTAAAAGCGTGCCTACGCACTAATATCACCGTTATGACCGTTATAGTTCATGAGAGTAAACGAATCAGTCATTCTAAAAAGATAGACATTAGCCAGACATGTTTTGCACACTTACGCAGATTATTACTTTAATACTCTCAGAAAAATATCCTCTGCTGTTGCTGCAATGATGGCTGGTTTATTTTATCTTCTGTCCTCATCTCCACGGTATATAGGAGAGTCCAAGCTCAACAGGTCCTAACAATACCTGTCTAGCTGTCTAGCTGTGTTCAGCCCTTTGCTGAAGTTGATACCTGCAGGCTAGTAATAGTCGTAGTCAATTACCTTACCTGTCCCTGATCTGAGAGAATTAGACACAAACACACACACACAGTGCACACACACATACGAGTGCTCGAGGACTCACGCCCGCACTCACACACACACTATCCCTGCTTCTCACCTGAAGCCACTTGATAACCTTTTAACAACTTGGTCTCATGCAGTGACAATGCCCAGGCTAGACAAATCTGGATGCTGGCCAACAGGAATGTTTCCCTGTGTTTTGGGCTAGGCAGGTCTAGATGTTGGCAAACAGAGATGTTACCCTGTGTTTCTCCCTAAGGCCTGACAGTGGCTCCTTCACCTGCTCTGGCCTCGCTCCAAGCCACTGTTTGTTCTGTCCTGCTACTGCTCCACACCTTGTAGAGTTTGTCTGTCTGTGTCTGTGTCTGTCTGTCTGTCTGTGTGTGCCAGCGATCACTCCCAAATTCTAAATGCCAGAGGGAGGAACACTAGTGGACCCATGCCCCACCCCTATCCAATTTCCACCCCCCCCCCCCCCCCTTCACCCCTACCTACACCCCTGCCCCCCGCCCCTCGTCCCCTAACAAAACATGACCAGATCATGTCCCTGAATTACTTTTGTGCGTCTCAAATGGCACCCTATTCTCTACGCAGTGCACTAAGTTTGACCAGAGCTCTATAGAACCTGGTCAAAAGAAGTGTACTAGATAGGGAATAGAGTGCCATTTGGGACGCAAGCCTGCAACCTCACCTCGCCCTCTTGCCAACAAGAATTGTTTTGATACGGGGGAGGGGATAAAGAAACAAATAAAAAATCTGTTTTACGACGGGTTGATTTGCGATCGGATGAATAGAAGAAAGGAACGTGAGATGTTTAACATGACGTCTAGCGAGTGCTAACTGCTGCTAATGTGTGTGACACTAAGGAGTTTGACATTAAGGCCCTATTCCCACTACGGGATATGAAGGAGAGTCTGAGGAGCCAGGTGGTCGAAAGAGAATTCTACTTTTCACTTCACATTACATCCTTTCCGTACCTTTCGTCGTGGCTGGTAATGCGACATTCTCGGGTCCGCAGCTCAAATGTACGGTAAATATCACAGTAGCCACTAGCCAGTAAGCACAAACTATTTAACAGTTCGAGCAACTTAATTCTTAAACATACTACAATTTTGAATAATGCAACCAAACCATTTTACACTCTCGAATAATGCTAAAATCCACAAGCATGTGCAGAAAATTAAAGAGTTTATTTTCTCGTCCGCACACATTAAACTAGCTGATAATACAGCTATTAGGCCCAGTGCAGTCAAGTACAAAAACAAAACACTGTTGAGATCAAAAGCTACGGCAACAATTTCAGAATGTAACAGGCTGCTACTATTATTTCAGGTAAAACGTAATAAAACAAGTTTAAAAAAAATAATAAGATAATGACTACATTTCAGCTGTTTCGAAAACATTGCTATGCTAAAAAAAAAATACTGTAAGAGTGTTGGCTCAACGAGACAATTCTGTTTACACTGCCCTGCTTCGAGGGGGTGGGGGGGGGCGAGTGTCGTGTTCTACCTCCAGAACAGTGGAGGCTGCTGAAGGGAGGATGGCTCGTAATAATGGCCCGAACGGAGTAAATGGAATGGTATCAAACCCATGGTTTTCATGTGTTTCATACCATTCCAATCACTCCGTTCCATTCCGTCCTCCCCTCAGTAGCCTCCGCTGTTCCGAAGGTAGCGGTCGAGACATGGCAAGTACACAGTGTATGTGTATTGTTAACGGAAAAGTCTAGTATGTGAAGATCCTCTAAGTTAGGGGTGGAGGATATAGCGTTGTAAAATAGCACGGTGTGGGTTCACAACGGCGTCGTGCTGACAGCTACTGTCTACCGCAGAAATTAACCATGTCCTTACCTCGTAGACCACTCAGCTGTCATGTCAGCTAGAAGGGCTCATACCCTCACGTTATCACTCGGCTTCTTACCCCACACAGCGAAGGAACGAGTTCAAGAATAGGATCAGGAACTGGTGATGGAGTGAAAGAATCATGGAAGGGGCAAGAGGATGCGGTGATGCAATGTATGAAAGTGGAGTGGAGACTTCCATCCTGACTCATGTCCTCCGGAAAGATGCCCTAGACTCCTCTCGTGCCAAAACGTTTGTGGTGGTCTGATGTGGTGTGTATAGATCTAGATGAGTTAGATAGGTTCACCTCTCAGGGAGGCTGTTTTCTACGCCTCAAGCCTCGTTCAGACCTTCTCCCTTTGCCAAAGCGGATTATTTATCATTGCCAGTATCTGTATCACGCCCACGATGTATCATGCTAATGTTTTCAACAATTGATGTAAGGTTGAGTCATTTAGGTATGGCTACAGGACAGAACATTGAATTATATGGTCAAGTTCAATAACATGAGTCATTATCTGTGGATTTGACACTTGCAGGCATGGTCCAAAGAAACATTGTAGAAACATATCATGCTAAAGTATTTCCAATTAATTTGGCAGAATACCCACCTCCAGTTGGAACAAGCTGTTTAGCCCAGGGGACAGAGAAAATGTACCTCTCTCTCGCTCTTTCTCTCTGTGTCCCTGTCTATCTCTCTCTCTTTCTTTCTCTATCTCCCTCTCCTCCCCTCTCCCTCTCCTCCCCCCTCTCTCAACCCCCCAATCTCTCTCTCTCTCTTTGATTCTCTATGTTTAGTCTACTCTGACTGAGTGCACCTTTTAGATCAGTTTTGCCTCTCATGGCCTTGATCTATCTGGTTATTTATTCTGTGAGGTGCAGTTATCATTCTATTGGCAAGCTAAAAGACTCCACACACACGCAAACACACACACACACGTTGTTTTTCTAATCCACGAAATAGCTTTTATGTTGTCAGATGAACTGATATCAAAAGTGAATAGTTTTAGCTTCGCCAGTGGGCTGCAAACATCTCACACTCTCTCACACTCGCTCAGTTGGCTCAGACCTACAGTAGGTGTGCTGAGCAGCTGTCGGTGTATGTGTGTTTGTGTGTCTATGTCCATGTCTGTGTCTATTCCAATGTAACCGCCAGAGATTGAGTTGGGTTGGTCTATACAGTACGTGTGTATGCATTAGTCCCCTTGTCCATGTCTGTGCCTCAGCTCCCTAGCGGCTTTCAGCAGTCTGACATACTAGTCTTACCAGCACAAGAACCTACTTACTACCTCTACGGTACCCAGTCTGTATCCAAACAACAATTACCTAAGGGCTGTCTGAGGCAGTACACACACAGTGTGGCTGCAGCCTACACTTACACAGACACACGGATAGAGGCCTTGCAGCAAATAACATAGTGGCGACTATATTACGCTCCACACACACACACACACACACACACACACACACACACTCCCATTGTTTAACGCCAACCCTAAGTGGAGGGTGTTGGTTTGTCTCTGCTCAGTTTTCTCCTGTACCAAAGGCACGTTTTGAGGCATTTGTCTTAACCACAGATCTAGGATCAGATAAGACTACCACAGACTTCAGCCACAATTGGGACTTAACAGGAAAAAAAAGACATGAGATCAGTTTAGGCGGAAATTTAGAAGCACACTTGAGGTAGACGTAGGTATTTAAATTGGAATATATCACCTGAATCATAACCTTAACCATAAGCAAAACTTGCACTGGAAGCATGTTTGAGTGGAGGTTTGTCTTCTAATCTACTGATATAGGATCAGATTAGCCTACCATTATAATAACCATAACCATAAGGGGATGAAATGCCAAACTGACATAAGATCAGTATCTAAGCCCTACAGAGTATCATCCTATTCCATTGGAAGCTATTAACCACATATCTGGGATCAGTTCAGCCTACCAACCAATAACCAAAAGTGGGGATCAGTGTCTCAGGCAAAAGGCATCCTACCTCTACCTCAACCATCCATCTTACTCTCTTAGAAAAAAAGGGTTCCAAAAGGGTTCTTTAGCTGTCCCCATAAGATAACCCCTTTTGGTTTCAGGTAGAACCCCTTTTGGTTCCAGGTAGAAGCCCTTTTAGGGGAACCAGAATAATCAAAAAGGGTTCTCATATGGGGACAGCCGAAGAACCCTTTTAGGCTGTAGATATTAGCTTTTTTTCTAAGAGTGTACACATTGCTTAGCCACCTCGGCCCAAGTTACACCCTCCAAAATGGACACCGTGCCAGCTGCATTATGTCATTCTCCATGTACATTTCCACCTCTACCCTTTGTCTTAGCTGTCTCTGAATCAATGATGCCATACAATACCAGGACGGCACCATCGAGTGATTTCTAATCAGATTATTAACTATAAACGCCTTAATGTAATAAATAATACTGTGACATATTGGAACATGTCCATTTAGAGTCTAGGCTCAGAGGAGGATCAGCTGGCAGGGAAACATATAGACAATAACATCTGTGATAAATGTATACACTGTAGGGCCATAAATCTGGAGATGGGACACACACACTGATATATACAGATACCTCCCCCCCCCTTATCTCAGCCCGATCTCTATCCTAGGCCTATCTACAAGACTAACCCTTAGCTTCTATCCATAGGGGGGGGAAAGCCTCTTACACATGGACACACCAGCAGAGTGGAAGGACTTAGAGTCCTGTAGTTCCTCGAGAGAGAGAGGGGGGATAGGAAGAGAGAGAGAGAAACAATAACATCCGTTTCCACCAGAGGGGAGAGGTCGCGGAGGGACAACGGGATGCTTTGTGTTAAGCATTGCTAACATCAACACCAGGCTTTTATCTGCTTAGGGCCTCGGGCCCCAAGGGACCACACCAAGACCCAGGGCCCTGAAACATATGTCTTCACTTTGGGGAAGAAAGAGAGCGAGAGAGAGAGAGAAATGGAGAGGTAGGAAATTAAACAATGCAAAGCTGTGTGGATTTGAGATCATCAAAGCCTTGTGGCCTTTAGTGCTTCTTTAGTCCAAATCTGTTGCTGATCTTTTACAAATACACAGAGGATCAGTGTAATAGAATGTGTATAGTTGTTACTCTAAAAGTCTTTAAGTGATTAAGCTTACTTCTGCACAGAGCCAGTAGGGGGTTAGGCATGAGAGGATAGTGAACTCCCTCTTCCCCTCTCCCCCTCTTTCTCCATCTTCCTCTGTCCCTCTTGGGCCCCTCGATGAAAGAGTACGTCACCGGACCTCCTGCTTGAACGAATTCCTTACCTTAATCTTATCTCAGAGAGGGAGGGGCGAGATAGAGAGGCAGACAGATAAAGAGACCGATGGGGAGGAGATGAGGGGATGGAGGCGGTAGTGATGATGCTGACGAGCAGATGGAGGGTCTTCTAGACACACACACACAAAAACACACACACACACACACATTGTGACTCTGATTGCACAATGAGCAGATCAGAGCTGGCGCTATGACAACTCTTTGAGCACACTACTCTCTCACTCTCTCCCTCTTCCTATCTCTCTCCCTCTTTCTCACTCCCTCCATCTCTCTCCAAATGTTTTCCAAAGAGGTTTTTTCTTGTCATTATTAGCGGTGTCTACGTTTTGCTGACTGGCCTCCAACTCACAGTCCCGTGTTGAACTCCAAGAGAGAAAGAGAGAGAGAGAGAGAGAGTGTGTGTGTGTGTACGTGTTTAACTATTCTTGTGGGGACCAGAAGACTAGTAAACGAACAGATATTTGACTAACTGGGGACATTTTGTTAGCTCCACAATGTCAAATGCTATTTCTAGGGGGCTCATGGTTAAGGTTAGAATTAGGGTTAGAATTACGTTAGGGGTTAGGGTTAGGATAAGCTGTACAAGACTGTGTGTGTGTGTGTGTGTGTGTGTGTGTGTGTGTGTGTGTGTGTGTGTGTGTGTGTGTGTGTGTGTGTGTGTGTGTGTGTGTGTGTGTGTGTGTGTGTGTGTGTGTGCAACAACCTGCGCCCCTCAACCCTTCTCTCTGAAAAGCATTTTTCTGTTTTATCAGTTCATGATCCACCTCTTCTAACCCAAGCAGAACCTCTAGTTCAGTCTAAACATGAACTAAAGTTTTGTTTAGGCTGACAGCAGGTTGACCTAAACACGTACACACACACCATGAGACGCACACACACTTAGAAATTATGGATGTATAGAATTTGAGCGACTTTTTACCTCCCACAGAGTTGGTCAGACCCACGAACACCGTCCATGCATAGACACAAACACACAGACAGGCTCAGGATGTTTATCAGTTCATCATAACATAGACAAATTGGTGATGATGATAGTGTGTTAGGTGGATACGGGGTTTCCATTCCTTTTAGTCAACTGGCCTTCTTAAAAAAAATGTGTTGCTTCAAAGTGAACTCTGTGACTTTTCTACTTTGTTTCGGCCAAGCGGCCAAGCGGCCAAGCGGGTAAACATAGCTAACATTCCTAAAGATTCATCCCCTGTACAGTGAGTAGGACACTTTGAAGTTCTAGTGCCCTGGCAGGACCAACTCTCACCCATTTGTTTTTATTTAACACATTCTCAGTTACAGGGGAGAGGAGGAGGAGGATAAAGCCATTTGGAAGCTGATGATGATTAGGTGGCCATGATGGTATGAGGGCCAGATTGGGAATTTAGCCAGGACACCGGGGTTAACACCCCTACTCTTACGATAAGTGCCATGGGATCTTTAGTGATCACAGAGAGTCAGGACACCCGTTTAACATCCCATCCTAAAAACTGTACTTACAGGTCAGGCGTACTCAACTTCAGGAGGACTAACTTTGACTTTGAACTGCAACACACACATACCACCTCTCGCTCTCTCTCTTTCTTCTTATCTGCCATCCTCCCTGACTCCCTCCCTTCTCCCCTCCCCTCATGTCCTATCTGACCTTTAACCCCTAGTAGACTGCTGGTCTGTCCGGGCAGGTGTATGGTCGGGTGATAAGTGGTCACCACGACGACGCTGGTCATTAAACTAGAGACAGACAATAGCCGTCTGACAACCTCTCTCTAACCCTTCATTATCCCTCCCGTCATCTTTTCACTCACTATCCCCTATGGTCACCATAGATCAAGTTCGTGAGTTTTTTTGTTCGTATGTGGCATTTCAATGCATTACACTGCCCCCTTCTGGTGAATTCTGTCTCATCCTGACTTAGAACACAGCAGTGCTGATTTGGGATCTGTTTGCCTTTTAGATCACAATGAATAACATTACATGGACCAGCACTCTTACTCTGAGACTCTTGATACACATCTTTAGCTTTGTTCTCATTTCAGAACCTATTTCTATATTCTTATTGTAGAACACTCAGAATCTTGGTTACATGTGTCACACTCAATTACGTCCTATACGATCCCCATCATATGAACTGAAATACAAGGTTTTCATACCACTATTACAAGGTCCATAGAGGGGACATATGGATTTAATAATAAACATATCAAAGAACTGATCTGATCTACGATAGTGGTGATCGCCACCATGATGAGAACCACTTTATAAATGATGAAAGGAATACAAATATTTGTGCTGTTTGATTACATTTTTTCATTCTTTTATGTTTATTATTCTCTCTTTTCTTCAGCAAGGACGTGACTGTCTGGGACTCTGTTATAGAACATGTATTAGAAAATAAAGGAGAGCCGCACACTCTAGGAGCTCAGATGCAAAAATATTTAATTACCAACGTTTCGACAGGCAAGCTGTCTTCATGAAGACAGCTTGCCTGTCGAAACGTTGGTAATTAAATATTTTTGCATCTGAGCTCCTAGAGTGTGCGGCTCTCCTTTATTTTCTAGTTTTCTACTCCGCTAGCCAGCACCTCGCCTACATAGGTGTGCGTTTCTTTTTTCTTCTAGATAGAACATGTATTAACCATCTATTGACGCTCATGTCAAAGCCCACATCAAGTCCAGTCTCAAGTGTGTGTGTGTGTGTGTGTGTGTGTGTGTGTGTGTGTGTGTGTGTGTGTGTGTGTGTGTGTGTGTGTGTGTGTGTGTGTGTGTGTGTGTGTGTGTGTGTGTGTGTGTGTGTGTGTGTGGTGTGTGTGTGTGTCTACACGTGAGAACACATAGACTTTTATCCAGACCTCCAGTGTGATTACTTCTAGAAGTTATAGCATCTAATTTAATCTGTAGTGTACAATCATTTATGCAATTTTCCCCTTTCCACAGAGATTACCCTGCCCTATTTGGCATCAAACTACTCAACCCATTTCTCTCCAATGAAAGGATGTGTTAGGCATGTAGGAGCACATTCCAGTTGATACATAAAAGGCTTTTGAGGTGCCCTCCACCTTTTGTACCAGTGTGTTTGTGGGTAACTAGACCCATATTTCTGTACGGACAGGATATGAGGCATGTAGGTGCACATCTTATTTCATAGAACTAAAAGACTTAAATGAAATTACCTGAAGTCACCTTCTCCAATCAAATCACATTTTATTAGTCACATGTGCCGAATACATCAGGTGTAGTAGACCTTACAGTGAAATGCTTACTTACGAGCCCCTAACCAACAATGCAGTTTTAAAAAATACGGATAAGAATAAGAAATAAAGGTAACAAGTAATTTAAGAGCAGCAGAAAAATAACAATAGCGAGACTATATACAGAGGGGTACCGGTACAGAGTCAATGTGCGGGGGCATCGGTTAGTTGAGGTAATATGTACATGTAGGTAGAGTTATTAAAGTGACTATGCATAGATTATAACAACAGAGAGTAGCAGCGGTGTAAAAGGGGAGGGGCAATGCAAATAGTCTGGGTAGCCATTTTATTAGGTTTTCAGGAGTCTTATGGCTTGAGGGTAGAAGCTGTTTAGAAGTCTCTTGGACCTAGACTTGGCGCTCTGGTACCGCTTGCCGTGTGGTAGCAGAGAGAACAGTCTATGACTAGGGTGGCTGGAGTCTTAGGCAATTTTTAAGGCCTTCCTCTAACATCACCTGGTATAGAGGTCCTGGATGGCAGGAAGTTTGGCCCAGTGATGTACTGGGTCGTTCACACTACCCTCTGTAGTTCCTTGCGGTCAGAGGCCGAGCAGTTGCCATACCAGGCAGGGATGCAACCAGTCAGGATGCTCTCGATGGGTCAGCTGTAGAACCTTTTGAGGATCTGAGGACCCATGCCAAACCTTTTCAGTCTCCTGAGGGGGAATAGGTTTTGTCGTGCCCTCTTCACAACTGTCTTGGTGTGATTGGACTATGTTATTTTGTTGGTGATGTGGACACCAAGGAACTTGAAGCTCTCATCCTGCTCCACTACAGCCCCGTCGATGAGAATGGGGGCGTGCTCGGTCCTCCTTTTCCTGTAGTCCACAATCATCTCATTTGTCTTGATCATGTTGAGGGAGAGGTTGTGGTCCTTGCACCACACGATCAGGTATCTGACCTTCTCCCTATAGGCTGTCTCATCGTTGTCGGTGATCAGGCCTACCACTGTTGTGTCATCAGCAAACTTAATGATGGTGTTGGAGTCGTGCCTGGCCATGCAGTCATGAGTGAACAGGGATTATAGGAGGGGACTAAGAACGCACCCCTGAGGGGCCCCCGTGTTGAGGATCAGCGTGGGGGATGTGTTGTTACCTACCCTTACCACCTGGGGGTGGCCCGTCAGGAAGTCCAGGATCCAGTTGCAGAGGGAGGTGTTTAGTCCCAGTGTCCTTAGCTTAGTGATGAGCTTTGAGGGCACTATGGTGCTGAACGCTGAGCTGTAGTCAATTAATTTTATTCTCACATAGGTGTTCCTTTTGTCCAGGAGGAAAAGGGCAGTGTGGAGTGCAATAGCGATTGCATCATCTGTGGATCTGTTGGTGCGGTGTGCTAATTGGAGTGGGTCTAGGGTTTCTGGGATAATGGTGTTGATGTGAGCCATGACCAGCCTTTCTTAGGCAAAGGCACTATGGTGGTCTGCTTAAAACATATTGGTATTACAGACTCGGACAGGGAGAGGTTGAAAATGTCAGTGAAGACATTTGCAAGTTGGTCAGCGCATGCTCGCAGTAAACATCCTGGTAAATGGTAGGCTGGTAGGCTCGTGTCAATAGGCAGCTCTCGGCTGTGCTTCCCTTTGTAGCCTGTAATGGTTTGCAAGACCTGCCACCGACGAGCTTCAGAGCCGGTGTAATACGATTCGATCTTAGTCCTGTATTGACGCTTTGCCTGTTTCATGTTTCGTCTGAGGGCATAGCGGGATTTCTTATAAGCTTCTGGGTTAGAGTCCTGCTCCTTGAAAGCGGCAGCTCAAGCCTTTAGCTCAGTGCGGATGTTGCCTGTAATCCATGACTTCTGGTTGGGGTATGTACGTATGGTCACTGTGGGGACGACATCATCGATGCACTTATTGATGAAGCCAATGACTGATGTGGTGTACTCTTCAATGCCATTGGAAGAATCCCGGAACATAGTCCAGTCTGTGATAGCAAAACAGTCCTGTAGCTTAGCATCTGCTTCATCTGACCACTTTCTTATTGATCTAGTCTTTGGTGCTTCCTGCTTTAATTTTTGCTTGGAATCAGGAGGATATAATTATGGTCAGATTTGGAGGGCGAGGGAGAGCTTTGTACGCGTCTCTGTATGTGGAATAAAGGTTGTTCGGAGTTTTTTCCCCCTCTGGTTGCACATTTAACATGCTGATAGAAATTTGGTAAAACAAATTTAAGTTTCCCTGCATTAAAGTCCCCGGCTAGTCGGAGCGCTGCCACTTGAGTGAGCGTTTTCTTGTTTGCTTATGGTGGAATACAGCTCATTCAATGCCGCTGTTCTATCCTGCCGGTACACCGTACAACCAACCAGCTGTATGTTGATGGTGTTGTAGTTAAGCCACGACTCTGTGAAGCATAAGATATTACAGTTTTGAATGTCCCGTTGTAGTTTAATCTTGAGCGTAGGTCGTAAATGTTGTTCTCCAAAGATTGCACATTTGCTAGAAGAGTTAAAGGAAGTGGGGGTTTATTCGATCGCCTAAGGCAGCCCGCCCTCTGGCCCCTTTTTCTCCGCCTCCTCTTCATGTAAATCACGGGGATCTGGGCCTTTTCCCGAGAAAGCAGTATATCGTTCGCGTCGGGCTCGTCAGACTCATTCAAATAAAAAAAGGATTCTGCCAGTCCATGGTGAGTAATCACAGTCCTGATGTCCAGAAGTTCTTTTTGGTCATAAGAGACGGTAGCGGCAACATTATGTACAAAAGAAGTTTAAAAAAAGAAGTTACAAACAACGCAAATAAACTAACAAAAAACACAATCAGTTGGGGACACGTAAAACGTCTGCCTTCTTCTCCGGCGCCATTTCCACGCTTTGGGCACACACAATATTCTCACCTGTTGTGCAGTAGTGTACGTTTTTTGGTTTCAAGGCCAGTAGAACTTTGGATATTTCAGAGCAGCATTTCCCGATCCTGTCACTTTTTTGCTAATGATTTTCAGTCTTAACCCCTTTAAGAAATACAAATAAGTGGCTGTAGGTATTTGTTATTCTTGCTCCCAGACATTGTATCACTATGAGCCTGCTCAGAGAGGCTCGTTAGTGTCCCAAATGGCACCCTTTTCCCTCTAAACTGCACTACTATTGACCAGAGCTCTATGCGCCCTCATTTGGAACACATCCTAGGTGTCAGGGGGAGCCGTGTGTTGAGGAGCAATAACACAGAGGAGAACCAGGACAGTGGAGGAGTCCCACGCTTTGGGCACACACAATATTACACACACTTACCCACACTCCCCTGAGCGGGGTATTAACAAAACACACAGGAATCTCAATCCCAACCTAAACACAGCTGGAAGGACCCCACCCCCCCTACGACACACACACACACACACACACACACATATTTGTACAGTCATACTCATGTTCAAGGACACATATTCTCTTTCTGAAACAAACACACTCACATGCTGTACACTCCCACTCGACCAAGCTCTCTCTCTCCTACCATGTAATGATGGCAGAAACGTGTCGAAGTGAGCGAAACGTGACCCACATCTTCCCTCTTTCCTTTTCTCCACTTTCCCCGGACCCCCTGTACCTCTCAAAGGTTTCATAGTGAAGGGATTTAATGTCACGTAAAGATAACAGAACACAAAGGCCTTCCCTAAATGTCTAGAGACAGAAGTAATGAATTCAACTAATAAAGTGTTTGAAGGATAAAGTTGTCCACATGACGTCAACGTTTCATCTGTGAGTTATTTTAGCATCTCGAGCCCTCCAACTCAACTCTGGACCTGAAAGCCAGTTCCACTGCATTGTTTCATTGTTCCCCTCTAGTCGGGGACTGATTTAGACCTGTGACACCAGGTGTGTGAAATGAATTATCAGGTAGAACAGAAACCTAGCAGGCTCCGGACATCATAGGGTAAGAGTTGAATACTCCTGGTCTAGAGGGACTAAGGGATAAATTGAGGTGTTTAAAAAAGAAAGGTTATAATCCCAACATGACATCTGCGTTTTTATCTGTATGTTATTGTAACATTAACGACCTAAACTGTGTTAGTTGTGTTACAGTAGTTCGGATTTCATTTCAGCACTACCTTCATTTCAAAATGCATCCCAAATGGCACCCTCTCTCCTACATAGTTCACTACGTTTGACCAGAGCCCTACAGACCCTGGTCAAAAATAGTACACTAGGTAGAGAATAGGGTGCCATTTGAAAAGCATTCATAAATGCTCTTGTTTTCTGTTGGATTAAACCATGCCATTCAGACCGCTACGCTAACAATCGCAACTCAGTTATAATTGGTGGACGTGGTTGTCACGGCCGTCAAAGGAACAGGACCAAGGTGCAGCGTCGTGAGCGTACATATTACTTTATTTATATGACGCCGACAAAAACAATAAACAATCCAAAACAACCGTGAAGCTATAGTGCCAACAAACAAAGACAACTTCCCACAAAGACAGGTGGGAAAAAGGGCTACCTAAGTATGGTTCTCAATCAGAGACAACGATAGACAGATGTCCCTGATTGAGAACCCTACCCGGCCAAAACATAGAAATACAAATAATAGAACGAAAGAACATAGAATACCCACCCCAAATCACACCCTGACCAAACCAAAATAGAGACATAAAAAGGATCTCTTAGGTCAGGGCGTGACAGTGGTAATAAAAGTCTGTTTCATTGGAGGAGAAGCATCTGGATGAAAGACGATACGTCATTGGTTAATTTATTTTACGAGGTACAATATCAACAACACGAACAGCATTATGTCCAGGGTTCCCCTTCAATAGGAAATGTTACTTTAGTAGTGTGTAGTGTGTAACAAAGTACATCATTATCAACACAAACACTCCAGCCCCCTGCCAGAGAAACCACATATACATATATAACATTGCTTGAATTAAAATGTTTCTTTATTAATGTGTTCAGAAATATGGGTGAGTGATTAGAAAAACACAACAAAGATTGATCATGTTGCCAAGGTATTTTTATTTTTTTTCCTTTATTTAACTAGGCAAGTCAGTTAAGAACAAATTTTTATTTTTAATGACGGCCTAGGAACAGTGGGTTAACTGCCTTGTTCAGGGGCAGAACAACAGATGTTTACCTTGTCAGCTCGGGGATTTGATCTTGCAACCTTTCGGTTACTAGTCCAACACTCTAACCACTAGGCCCCAGGTATCCCAGAGAACAGAAAACAGATACAAATGGTGAAACAAATGAGTAATGGAAGTGTGTGAAATGTTTCATGTTAAAATGAAAGAATGACAATTTTAAGAGTTAGTTGGACAGGGGAGCTAAAGAGCTAAGCTGGCAAACCACTGGGAATACTCACATACTGGACCATCTCAAACTTCAAAGGAAAAATACTGGGACATAAAATTTAAAGTGAATCTTCCTTATTGAGGCCAGCCACCCCAACCCTAACTGGGTATTTTTCCCCCGTTTAATCACATCACAATCAACTTTTACCAGGTAAATGTAGACACAAATACAGCAATACTTTCTTGGGAAATATTGTATTAAAATATGCAAATGATGTGATATCTCATTGAATATGCGCATCAAATATTATATAGAATACAAACTTGACAATATATTTTAAAAAATTACCTGAACACAAGTCTGGAGAATATATCTAAGGATAACCACACACAATTTGGAGAATGCAGCCGCTTCTGAAGCTGAGAAAAATGAGTTGACGGTTGGAAAGAGTGACTTTCGGGAAATGACGGTTAAAGGGAAGTACAATGAATTTAGACTGAATCACCATCTCTTCCCAGTACGTCCAGTTTATTAAATCCTCTATGAAATGGCCTTTTAAATTGTGTGTGATTCAATGAAGTGAGCCATGCAATTATGGATGTATGTCCATTTGAATCCTGAACTAAATATATACATTTACATCAAGTTTTGACATTTTTGTATACTTTTTGAAAGTACTAATATTAAAGGACCAAAATACAAATAAATCTAAAAATGCATAAGTAGATGCAAAAATGTCATTACAAAATTATTATTTTTTTCAATCCAAGAGCTGAGAGAGGGTCTATGACTAGAGGAGATGTTATCAGTCAGTCCTATTCTTATCTACTCTGTGTGTGTGTGTGTGTGTGTGTGTGTGTGTGTGTGTGTGTGTGTGTGTGTGTGTGTGTGTGTGTGTGTGTGTGTGTGTGTGTGTGTGTGTGTGTGTGTGTGTGTGTGTGTGTGTGTGAGAGGCCAATATAAGTTGACCTACTGTCTGCACACTGTGTTTTGCCCACGGCATGATTAAGGGAGCATTTAGGGTGACGATGAGTGTGTCCGCACACATACTCTTTAATTAGGTTATCAAACCTCCCAATCGATTAAACCTCCCTCTTTGCTGTTTCCTCGCGCGTCGCCCATCACTTCCCCCCGTTGGGCACGCGGTGCGACAGCCTAAGTCTTCCCCCTGGCCTGGCCGGTCACGGACAATGGGTCACGCTAACCCCGGGCGGAGGGGGGGGATTGGTGAGGGGAGAATCTGTCTGGTCATGGGTTCTGTTTTCTGTTCTACACAGGCCCAAACAGGGTTCTGACAGGAAGTGAGGTAGGCTGGGTCGGAGCGGTAAAGCCACAGGGCTTATGGGTAGAGAATAGGCTCTATTGTGTCTATTGTGCAGAGGGGATTTGGAGTCACAGTAGAGGCAGTCTGTGGAAGGTGATGTGGCTGGTTGGCAGCCTCTGGATGGATGGAAGGTTGGCATGGACAAAGACGGAGAGAGTGATGGGCAGAGGGGTGGGGTGGGGAGAAGATGGTGGGTAAGGGGTGAGGGGGTGCCAGGGTGAGAGTCAGAGTTGGGCAAGGGTGTCAGACTGGGGCTCTCTCTGCTGGTTGGCATGGACAAAGACGAGAGGAGCTAGGATCGGGTAGAGGGGTGGGGAGAAGATGCTGGGTAAGGGTTGTAAAGGGGGTAATGGTAAAAGGTGAGGGTAAGGGGGTGAGGAGCATACTAGGAGCATACTAGCACTGGATCAGGCTGTCGACTCTAGTGGGTACCGGGTTTGATTAGAATTGTGTGTGTGTGTGTGTAGGCCACTGTCCCCTCTGGCTCTGTGTAATTGCTTATAATTGAGCAGGCAGGGTGAGACATCTGCTGTGATCCATCTGTCTTTAATATATACACACACACACACAATAGCTACTTGCATCTGTGTGAGTGTGTGTGAGCATTCATGTTTGTGTTTGTGTACGTGTGTGTGTACACTTCATGCCGGCACACATGCCATTCCTCAGTTACTATTTGTCAGTCATCCCTTCCCTCCTTCCTGTTCCGATACATTATCTTTCCATGGCCTCTTCAGTATTATACACAGACAGCAGAGCACTAGTGCCTTGGGGGTATGTTTCGTGACCAATAAGGTATGCAACCAGTTAGAAATTTGGAGGGAGGAGGAAAGGGGGAGGAGAGGGAAGGAGGAGCAAGGAGGGTTGAAAAAATTCCCTGGGGTGATGTAGTTCAAAGAGGGAGAGAGGGGGGAGGGGTGATTTAGTGACCATTTTACCTAGACTCAATAGACACTGATCTTGGGTCAGTTTTGTATTTCCCCCACTAATGGTTAAGGTTGGGATTTGGGGAGGGGAAGCTGATCCTAGATCTGTACCTAAGGGAAACTGTGTATGGATATTATTTTCAGGGACGTAGTGAGACCATTTGTTCAGTATTATCCCTATCTATTCTGTATACACACACACACAGGAATTTCAGCTTAGTTTTCAAACAGCTAGATTTTCATTCCATGATGGAGTGGTGAATGTGGGGTTCCGTTCTCTCTTTATCTCTCTCTCTCTCTTACTCTTTCTCTTTCTCTCTCTCTCTCTCTCTTTCTCTTTCTCTCTCTCTCTTTCTCTCTCTCTCTCTCTCTCTCTCTCTTTCTCTCTCTCTTTCTCTTTCTCTCTTTCTCTTTCTCTTTCTCTCTCTCTTTCTCTCTCTCTTGCTATCTCTCTTGCTCTCTTTCTCTTTCTCTCTCTTTCTCTCTCTCTCTCTCTCTCTTTCTCTTTCTCTTTCTCTCTCTCTTTCTCTCTCTCTTTCTCTTTCTCTCTCTCTCTTTCTCTCTCTCTTGCTATCTCTCTTGCTCTCTTTCTCTCTCTCTTTCTCTCTCTCTTTCTCTCTATCTCCCCTGTCAATCAACCCCTCCCTTTCTATGTAAGTAGGTTTAGTTTTGAAGGACTCAAAAGCCTAAAGCGGTATCTCCTCTGACGTGGGCATGATTTCAATAAACCCTATTTAATCTATAAAAAACATTTGTCATAGAAAATATGGATCAGATGGAGGTCATTACCACTAAATAAATGAATTGGGACATTTTAGGTGTGCCGCAGAATTGTTTTATCCCATCAAGGTGTGCCATGGTTCAAAAAAGGTTGGGAACCACTGCAGTACAGTACGGTACAATATAGAACAGTAGAGTTTTATTCAGTAGAGTACAATACAGTAGTGTATAGTACAGTTTAATTCAGTAGAGTAGCGTACAGTACAGTTTAGTTCAGTCGAGTACAGTAGAGTTGAATTCAGTAGAGTACAGTCCATTCAAGTAAAGTAGAGTACAATACAGTACAGTATGCTTTACTTTTCTTTACTTTACTGTGCTCTACTGTATTGTAATCTACTGTACTATACTCTACTTTGCTTTACTGTACCGTGCACTGTATTGTAATGCACTCTATTGTAATGCACTGTAGTCTGCTGTGCTGGACTGTACTGCACAGTGCGGTCCAAACTTGTGAAATATAGATGTCTATGATTGGCTCAGATTTGGTCTGGTCCAGACTGGACCAAATCTGAACCAAACATAGCCGTCTAAATCAAGGCCGGTCCGGACTGCACCAAAAAATGACCAAACAAAGACTTCCGGTCAGGACCAAAAAAAGATGTCCAAAAGACGTTGCTGTCGGTAACGTCTTAGTGGGTTGAATGTGGTAACCCTTCAAAATACAAACAGTGTAGTTATTCCCTCCGTAAAGCAAACAAACAGGCAAAACGTCAGTACAGAGACAAAGTGGAGTCACAATTCAACGGGTCAAACACGAGACGTATGTGGCAGGTCTACAGACAATCAATGATTACAAAGGGAAAATCAGCCACGTCGCGGACACCGGCGTCTTGCTCCCAGACAAGCTAAACACCTTCTTTACCCGCTTCGAGGATAACACAGTGCCATTGATGTGGCTCGCTCCCAAGGACTGTGGGCTCTCGTTCTCCGTGGCTGACGTGACATTTAAGCGTGATAACCCTCGCAAGGCTGCCGGCCCAGACGGCATCCCTAGCCACATCCTCAAAGCATGTGCAGACCAGCTGGCTGGAGTGTTTACGGACATATTGATTCTCTCCCTATCCCAGTCTGCTGTCTCCACTTGCTTCAAAATGTCCACCACTGTTCCTGTACCTAAGAAAGCAAAGGTAACTGAACTAAATGACTGTTTTATTTATTTATTTAACTAGGCAAGTCAGTTAAGAACAAATTCTTATTTACAATGATGGCCTACCCCGGCCAAACCCTAACCCGGATGACACTGGGCCAATTGTGTACCGCTCCTATGGGACTCCCAATCACGGGCGGTTGTGATAAAGCCTGGAATCGAACCAGGGTCTGTAGTGATGCCTCTAGCACAGAGATGCCATACCTTACACCGCTGCGCCACTCGAGAGCCCCTTGACTATCTCCCAGTAGCACTCACTTCTGTCATCATGAAGTGCTTTGAGAGGCCAGTTAAGGATCATATCACCTCTACCTTACCTGACACCCTAGACCCACTTCAATTCGCTTAATGCCCCAATAGATCCACAGACGATGCAATCGTCATTGCACTGCACACTGCCCTATCCCACCTGGACAAGAGGAATACCTATGTAAGAATGCTGTTATTGACTATATGCACAGCCTTCAACACCATAGTACCCTCCAAGCTCATCATCTAGCTCGGGGACCTGGGTCTGAACCCCACCCTGTGCAACTGGGTCCTGGACTTCCTAACGGGCCACCCCCAGGTGGTGAAGGTAGGAAGCAACACCTCCACTTCACTTATCCTTCGACACAGGGGCCCCACAAGTGTGCGTACTCAGCCCCCTCCTGTACTCCCTGTTCACCCATGACTGTGTGGTCACACAGTCTCCAACTCAATCATCAATTTAACGACACAACCATTGTATGCCTGATTACCAACAATGACGAGACAGCCTACAGGGAGGAGATGAGGTCCCTGGCGGAATGATGCCAGGAAAATAACCTCTCCCTCAACGTCAACAAAATGAAGGAGCTGATCCTGGACTTCAGGAAAAAGCAGAGGGAGCACGCCCCTATCCACATCCACAGTGCCTCTTCAACCTCAGGAGGCTGAAGAAATTTGGCTTGGCCCCTAAGACCCTCTCAAACTTTTACAGATGCACAATTGAGAGCATTCTGTCGGGCTGTATCACCGCCTGGTACGGCAACTGCACCTCCCGCAACCACAGGGCTCTCCAGAGGGCATCACCGGGGGCACACTGCCTGCCCTCCAGGACACCTACAGTACCCAATGTCACAGGAAGAAGATCATCAAGGACATCAACCACTCAAGCCACGGCCTTTTCACCCCACTATCATCCAGAAGGCGAGGTTGGTACAGGTGCATCAAAGCTGAGAATGAGAGACTAAAAAACAGCTTCTATCTCAAGGCCATCATACTGTTAAATAGCCATCACTAACCGGCTACCACCCGGTTACTCAACCCTGCACCTTAGAGGCTGCTGCCCTATATACAGTTGAAGTCGGAAGTTAACATACACTTAGGTTGGAGTCATTAAATCTTGTTTTTCAACCACTCCACAAATTTCTTGTTCACAAACTATAGTTTTGGCAAGTTGGTTAGGACATCTACTTTGTGCATGACACATGTCATTTTCCCAACAATTGTTTACAGACAGATTATTTCACGTATAATTCACTGTATCACAATTCCAGTGGGTCAGACGTTGACTGTGCCTTTAAACATCTTGGAAAATTCCAGAAAATGATGTCATGGCTTTAGAAGTTTCTGATAGGCTAATTGACATAATTTGAGTCAGTTGGAGGTGTACCTTTGGATGTATTTCAAGGCCTACCTTCAAACTCAGTGCTTCTTTGCTTGACATTATGGGAAAATCAAAAGAAATCAGCCATTACCTCAGATAAAAAATTGTAGATCTCCAAACGTCTGGTTCATCCTTGGGAGCAATTTCCAAACGCCTGAAGGTACCACGTTCATCTGTACAAACAATAGTATGCAATTATAAACACCATGGGACCATGCAGCTGTCATACCACTCAGGAAGGAACATACTTTGGTGCGAAAAGTGCAAATCAATCCCAGAACAACAGCAAAGGACCTTGTGAAGATGCTGGAGGAAACAGGTACAAAAGTATCTCTATCCACAGTAAAACAAGTCCAATATCGACATAACCTGAATGGCCGCTCAGCAAGGAAGAAGCCACTGCTCAAAAACCGCCATAAAAAAGCCAGACTACGGTTTGCAACTGCACATGGGGACAAAGATCATACTTTTTGGAGAAATGTTCTCCTGTCTGATGAAACTAAAATAGAACTATTTGGCCATAATGGCCATTGTTGTTTGGAGCAAAAAGGGGGATGCCTGCAAGCCAAAGAACACCATCCCAACCGTGAAGCACGGGCGTGGCAGCATCATGTTGTGGGGGTGCTTTGCTGCAGGAGGGACTGGTGCACTTCACAAAATAGATGGCATCATGAGGGAGGAAGACTATGTGGATATATTGAAGCAACATCTCAAGACATCAGTCAGGAAGTTAAAGCTTGGTTGCAAATGGGTCTTCCAAATGGACAACGACCCCAAGCATACTTCCAAAGTTGTGGGAAAATGGCTTAGGACAAGAAAGTCAAGGTATTGGAGTGGCCATCACAAAGCCCTGACCTCAATCCTGTAGAAAATTTGAGGGCAGAACTGAAAAAGCATGTGCGAGCAAGGAGGACTACAAACCTAATTCAGTTACACCAGCTCTGTCAGGAGGAATGGGCCAAAATTAACCCAACAATTTAAAGGCAATGCTACCAAATACTAATTGAGTGCATGTAAACTTCTGACCCACTGGGAATGTGATGAAAGAAATAAAAGCGGAAATAAATCATTCTCTCTACTATTATTCTGACATTTCACATTCTTAAAATAAAGTGGTGATCCTAACTGACCTAAGACATCCTTTTCACTAGGATTAAATGTCAGAAATTGTGAAAAACTGAGTTTAAACGTATTTGGCTAAGGTGTATATAAACATCTGACTTTAACTGTACATAGACATAGAATCACTGGTCACTTTAATAATGTTTACATACTGCTTTACTCATTTCATATGTATATACTGTATTCTTTTTTACTGTATTTTAGTCAATGTCACTCTGACATTGCTCATCCTAATACTGAAATATTTCTTAATTCCATTATTTTACTTTTAGATTTGTGTTTTGTTGTGAATTGTTAGATATTACTGCACTGTTGGAGCTAGGAACACATGCATTTTGCTACACCTGCAATAACATCTGCTAAATATGTGTATGGAACCAATAAATTTGATTTCATTTAGTTGAAGTGGTCAGTTGGTTAATTAAGTACAATATTTTGTACTTGTTTGGACATTACTACTGCCGGTTTGAAACTTTTGAAAAAGCTAACATACTGGTGATAGTGATGGGAAATTCTGCTCTTTTTACTGACTCAGATATTTTTCGACACGTTTAGGCAAAATAACAAAAATGTCAACTAATTTTGTTATTTGAGTTAGTAATGCCCAGAGCACGCAGGACCGCTTACCGGCAACCGATGAAATGAAAAGTCATGATTCTATGAGACTCTCGTTCACGTGTCTTTCACCACAGGGGACTTATTGGAGCTGTCATTTGTGACTGAGACTTGTAAACGTGTGCTTTAAACAATGCAGATTTGTTGATTGCTAGGCATACAAACAAGATTATTTCTTGATACTTGATACAAACGAGGTCTAGTTGTGGCCGCAACCGGACTAGATTGTGAACCACTCTTGGCGGAATGCATTGCTTGACTGCCGTGAGGATGATAAGTACAGTAGCCTGACGACTCACACTAATTTCTTCCGCTGCTCTGTCGTTCGCTAAATAGCCTATTGTAAAAACTTACGTCAGTGTGCGTGGCGTTGTGTTTGGCCGGAGCAAGGAGTCTGGGTAGCCCCGCAAAGTGATAAGCACAGTTGTTCGCAAACTGCAGCTCCCCAAACAATTTGTTTCGAGTTTATTGAGCAGAGGCTGTGTATGATAATCTAAAAAAGCTGTGTCCATCATAGCATTAAATAATCAATGAATCGCAGTCATTCTTGCACCATGCGATCAATGATCATTTCTAAACATGTCTCTTTCTTCTCTACGCTAATGATCCATTTTCCAGCGCGCATATGACAAACAGTCGGTGGTCGGAGCACGTCTTTGGAGCCGCTGAGCCGGAGGAGCGTGTATCAGTCCTGCTGTAGGACTCATTGCGGCCAGCACTAGCAGGTCAAACGAACTACTAAAATGAACGAGTCACTCAAAAAAAAACGATTTATGACTCTCAAGTCAGTAGAAAGAGGTGTTTGCAAACTGCACTTCACTATAACATAAGTGCATGTGACAGATGGGAACAATAATGCATGTTCTGTTGCACTCTTCAGTTGGCGCCTCTTTCCTATATTAAGAGGGTTGAACAATGATTATTGTGATATAATGCTCACTTCATTGAGAATGTATGTGCCGTTGAAATTTGGCACTAGAATCAATGACTGGAAAATACGTATCTTCACCTTTTTTTAATTTTATTCAGCACCTAAAATGCTCCTGATGACATCTTTTCAACGTCATTTTGTTTACTGGGAAGGATGATCTTTTCTCTTATTTGCCGGCCAGGTCAGCACAGTCCAAAAAAAAACCTTGGGCGTTCCCCCTCCTACCTCCTATTGCCCCCTCCACCTCCTATTGCTTTCACCGTGGACATACTTTCACTGGGATCACAGAATAACATTGTGTGATGTCTTTTCTATAAAAAAAAAAGAGAGCTCGTTTTAATCCATATAGCAGATGAATGCTTCCAGTATCCTCTTCAGAGAGCTACTGTAAGGGCCTAACAGGGTGAACTCTGTCTCTGTGTTAGGTAAGAGGTCTCTGTTAAGGTGTTTGCTAGACATTAGTTGAGACGTGGAGAACGACTGAGAGAGTTATGTCACAGTAGTTATCAAAGTGTCATACCTAACAAACACCTTTACAGTGACCTCTTATCTATCACAGAGTAAAAATGTATTCTATTTGGCCTTGGAGGGAGAGAGAGGGAAGGGAAACAATCAGACAGACAGGCAGGCAGACAGAGGAAGAAAGAGAGGGAGAGAAAGGGGTGAGAGAAAGTGGCCGACTTGTCTACCCCAACGATTTATATATACACTAGATGACTGATAGGGGGTGCTGTGTTGAAGTCACCATGCCCACGCCATTGTAAAAAACAATAATTGGGAAGCTATATAACTGCATTTATTAATGTACATCGTTTTTGTTCATTATATTACAGACAGCTTAATGCATACTTGTAAATTATATTATGTGAGTTAAACATACAAATAAAAAATATAAAAACATTTTCCTTAAAGTATATATTTTTGAGTTTACTAATGTTACTGTCCCCAATATAACAACAAAATATTTAAATACATGTAATTTTGTCCTTGAAATATTTAATTTAAATACTGTAGAATTCTATTCACTCCTATGAAGGACTGCTCCTACTGAGGAATGCCAATATGGCCGACCGGTCGGCCAATACATAGCATCAGCAATCCAGTGTTTATATACATCATTGGACCAACTGCTACATACTTGTATGTTTAGAACCAGGTGTGAGGCCTTTAAGCAGATCACTGCCTACACCTAACCGCTCCCTGTCATTAAGACCTATGTAGATGGTTAGGGATGGAGAAGTCACCCTTAGGCACAGATCTAGGATCAGCTTACCTTCCCAGAAACCTTAACCACTAGGGGTGAAACACCCTAACAGACATTGGATCAGTGTCTATGGCAAGTTCATTCTACTCTCATTGTAAGCAGCAGGGCTAGCATTAGCCGTTGGTATCAGCACCAGTGGGAGTTTGTGACTCAAGTCGAGTCTAACCACTGATACAGGGTCAGATTTGTATCTCCATATATGTCAGGGTAAGAGGTAGAGTAATCTGATCCTAGATCAGTGGTTAAGGGCAATTTCTACATTCTTCTGGTTAGCTCTGGTCCTGGCCAGGTTGGTAGGGTTGTGTCTGGAGACAGATGTTATATATCTATAGGACCAGGTGGTGTGGTGCAGAAATTACCCCTCTGTGTTTAGTTTGTAAACTGACTCTGCCTTCCACTAATGGAGGGGTGTGTGAACTCTGAATTTGCTGTCTGAGTGTGTCCATCACGTGTTTTTGAGTCATCCCAGTCGAGGAATTCACTAAAAGCTCAGACTCTCTCCTGACTCGTCTTAAGAACCCCTCTCCCCCTCACCCCCTTCTCTCCTCACCTTCTCCCCCGACCGAATGTGCTCCCTGCCCCTCATCCACACCTCTACTCACCCTCTCCCCTACACCAAAGTGCTCCCTGCCCTCTTTATACAGCTGGTGTAAACTAGGACTATGATGATCACATGTCAGGGTGTTAGTTTAACCCTCCCCTAATCCATCCACCTCAGATTATTACTGGCTGTCACAGAGAGAGAGTTTTACTACCATTGGCATCACTGCTTTTAACTGTCATCACTTGGGGAGGGCAATAACTACTCTCTGTCACCACCCAGTGGTGAAGGTTGGGTAATGCATGTTTAGATCTGTTGTAGCACTGTCTGTCTTGCACACATTTGTAGGGAAAATATCAGTTTAGGCAAATATACACTTCCAAACACACATACTGTGTAGTCTCTCTCTGTCTCTTTCTCAGAACCAGAATATCACCATTTGAATCCGATACCCCCGTCTATAGCCACAAGCCTCAGCATGCCCACAGTGGAGTCTCTTTATCGCTATAGACCTATAGCACAATCACCACCACATCTAGCTCCGTCTATATACTGAGGGGTTCTGTAGAAACTTGCTTCCTCGCCAAAATGTCACACCAAGGTTATTATAGTAAATGAAAACTGAAACTAAAACAAATACTAATCATGAAAAAACAGCTTCGTAAACTGAAATGAAATAATTAACAAACCTGTTTGAAAAACTATACTGAAACTATTATCTTTGACTCGAAAATAAACTACATTAAAATAAAAACCATCATGAATTATGTTCAGTTTAAGTTTTTTACCTGGTCAAAAATCGAATGGGGTTTTCAATGGCGTTTTCAAACTTTTGGGGGGGTATTCAAGCTACTGAAGCTGGTGGTTAAATGTGGCCAGGAGGTAGCTATGTTTCAGATAGGCCTAGCTAGTGAATCACTACAGAGAGGAAGAGGACAAGTGAGAGAATTGACTCTTCCCAAAATCTGCCTGCTCAAAAATACAGCGAGAAGCAGAGGAAGTGGGTATTTTTTGTATGGAGGTCAATGAGAGAATGTCAAATTTGGTAAAAAATATAATGTACAGTATTTGCTCATTTGCTACTTCAGGCTTATTTGATAGAATAGCTGTAATGTTTAGGTCCTATGAATGTACTGATATAAGTGGATGCACATGGCATTCCTGCAACTTTGAGAAAAACTATTTTATATCAGAGTTGTGCCTGTTGTTCACACGTGTATCTGCCCTCTCATTGGCTAGAATGACAGTGCCTGATCCCGCGTCCTCACCGCCTTTGCAGACATTTATTCCCATTATTATTGCGGTCAGTCCAGTATCTTGTCAGTATATAGATCATCTTTGATCACAATTACTAGCTATCACTAGCTAACAGGGGAAAAATATAAATAAAACTAATATAAAAACACAAAACTATAATAACCTTGCATCACACAAACACAGGCACGAACACACATACACACATACCCATGCTTACACACACACACACACACACACACACACACACACACACACACACACACACACACACACACACACACAGAGATAAAACTAAAACAAGATGGACACCTTGCAATTTGTCGTTGAATGTTCCCTCACGTTTAAACTCCCTCTCCTCCTCCTCCCCAAACGTAACCTCTACTTCCCTTTCTTTCAAGGACTTCCTATGATGTCATATATTTGGTCATGGAAGTTAACATCCCCTCTTTCACCATCTCCTCTTCTTTCTCCCTCCAGAAGAGGAGTCCTCTTTTGAGGATATAGGACTGTACTCTACCTTTCCTGCACTCCAAGCTTAGGTTCCCTTCTCACCATGTATTTCCCCCCTGTGTCTCTCCAGGGGCGTCCAGGGGCCTTGGGGCCAGTAGGACCCAGTGGACCAGAGGGCTTCCCAGGTGACCAAGGGCCTTCAGGGCCCAAAGGAGAAAAGGGTCACGTCGGACTCGGGGGCCCCTCTGGGCTGAAAGGAGAAAAGGGGCCTATGGGCGTACCAGGATTCCCAGGAACCGACGGAGTCCCAGTGAGTATTGTAGCGCACGCACGCACGCACGCACACACGCACACACACCCTAACCCTATCTTTCTCTCTAGGGTCACCCAGGTGCGGACGGTGGCAGGGGTCTACCGGGAGCAGACGGGTGCAACGGTACCCAGGGAGACCCAGGTCCCAGAACTCTAAACGGAGGAATACCTGGAGCTCCAGGACTCTCTGTGAGTAACATCTATTATCTAAACTGTCTACGTGCTACTATAATATTATCATCTGTAGCTGTAGGGTTGTCCTCTGTAGCTCAGTTGGTAGAGCAGGGCTTTTGCAACGCCAGGAGAGTGGGTTTGATTCTCTGCAACACCCATACGTAAAATGTATGCACTAAGTCGCTTTGGATAAAAGTGTCTGCTACAGTGCCTTCAGAAAGTATTCACACCCCTTGACTTTTTCCACATTTTGTTGTGTTATAGTCTGAATTTAGAATAGATTACATTGAGATTTGGTGTCACTGGCCTACACACAATACCCCATAATGTCAAAGTGAAATTGTGTTTTTACTAATTTTTACAATTGTATTAAAAATGAAAAGCTGAAATGTCTTCAATAAATATTGAACACTTTTGTTGTGGCAAGCCTATACAGTTCAGGAGTAAAACTTTGCTTAACAAGTCACTTAAATAAGTTGCATGGACTCTGTGTGCAATAATAGTGTTCAATATGATTTTTTATGAATACCTCATCTCTGTACTCCACACATACAATGATCTGTAAGGTCCCTCAGTTGAGCAGTGAACTTCAAGCACAGATTCAACCACAATGACCAGGGAGGTTTTCCAATACCTCGCAAAGAAGGGCACCTATTGGTAGATGGGTAAAAATAAAAATAAAAAGCAGAGATTGAATATCCCTTTGAGCATGGTGAAGTTATTAATTACACTTTGGATAGTGTATAAATACACCCAGTTAATACAAAGATACAGGCGTCCTTCCTAACTCAGTTGCCGGGGAGGGAAAAAATAGCTCAGTGATTTCACCGTGAGGCCAATGGTGTCTTTAAAACAGTTACAGTTTAACGGCTGTGATAGGAGAGAACTGAGGATGGATCAACAACATTTGAGTTACTCCACAATACTAGCCTAAATGATAGAGTGAAAAGAAGGAAGCCTGTACATAATACAAATATTCCAAAACATTCATCTTGTTTGCAATAAGGCGCTAAAGTAATACTTTTTAAAAAATGTGGCAAAGCAATGTACTTCATGTCCTGAATACAAAGAGTTATGTTTGGGGCAAATCCAACACACCACATCACCGAGTACCACTCTTCATATTTTCAGGCATGGTGGTGGCTGCATCATGTTATAGGTATGCTTGTCATCGGCATGCTTGTCATCTTTTTTTGCTACGCACAGGCAAAATCCTAGAGGAAGACCTGGTTCAATCTGCTTTCCAACAGACACTGGGAGACAAATTCATCTTTCAGCAGGACAATAACCTAAAACACAAGGCCAAATATACACTGGAGTTGCTTACCAAGATGACTGACTGTTCCTGAGTGGTCTAGTTAGAGTTAAGACTTAAATTGGCTTGAAAATGGCTGTCTAGCAATGATCAACAACCAACTTGACAGAGCTTGAAGAATAAAAAAAAAAAATAGTGATGTGGAATAGTTGTACAATATAGGTGTGCAAAGCTCTTACAGGCTTTTATGTAAATGAGGTATTTCTGTATTTCATTTTCAATACATTTGCAAACATTTCTAAACACATGTTTTCACTTTGTCCTTTGGGGGTGTTGTCTGGGTGAGATAAAAAAATATATATGTATTTCATCCATTTTGAAATCAGGTTGTAACACAGAAAAATGTGAAATAAGTCAAGGGGTATGAAACATTTCTGAAAGGCACTGTAAATGGCATATATTATTATTGTTCTTATTATCATGATTGTAGAGTATCTTTGTACTGTAAGACGAAATGATCTAGTGTAGTGCGTGTTGGACCAAACTGGATTCGCTGTGGGTAACAACTATCATTTACATCAGTACTATATGACTGTAACGAGAGTCATCTATTAACAGGTGGCGGTGGTTAGAACGCTGGGCCAGTAACCAAAGCATTGCTGGTTTGAATCCCTGAGCTGACTGGGGGTGGGGGGTCTGCATGGAGTGAGCTGGCAGCCGGAGGGTTAGAGGCTTTAATGTGCTATGATCTCTCTCTCTCTCTCTCTCTCTCTCTCTCTCTCTCGCTCTCGCTCTCGCTCTCGCTCTCTTTCTCTCTCTCGCTCTCCATCAGGGGCCCACTGGTCCTAAAGGACAGAAGGGAGAGCCTGTATACGTTGGACTCAGTGGGGTAAAACACACACACACACACACACACACACACACACACACACACACACACACACACACACACACACACACACACACACACACACACACACACACACACACACACACACAAGGATATTATCAGGAAAAGTTTGACATTGCTTCCTCTCCCTCCTTCCCTACCTCATCTGTCCTATCCTGGAGATTGTTTAGAGAAAGGGGGAGGATGTTGTTGCTATAATGTCATCCATTGAGGTCAGTCTGACCTGAGACGGACTCTCTTTCCTTCCTCCCTACGACCCTCTTTCCCCTGAGTCTATGTTTATAATGAACTGGGGCCAGTTGTTTAGCTCACAGTTTATCTTGTTTCCTTACAGGGAGTTCCTGGTCGGCCTGGACTGGATGGTGTACCTGTAAGACATCTCCTTACTACACATCAATATACTGGATCTCTTCCTGTATATGTAGTGTATTTGATAACTTGGTGTGTTCCTAACCGGGTTCCTAAGGATTCTATGTGTTCTGTGTTCCTGACCCGCTCTTCTGCGTTATGTTTCTCTCCGTAGGGTCCGAGAGGTCCAGACGGAGGTCCCGGTGACTTCGGCCCCAGAGGTCCTGATGGATTCCTTGTACGTACACACACACACACACACACACACACACACACACACACACACACACACACACACACACACACACACACACACACACACACACACACACACACACACACACACACCTGTCTATGTTGCTCTAGATACAATATACCATTAATATACTGTATGTACTCAGTATATTACAGGAACTATTTTATCCCAAACAGTGTCATGACAACCTTTGCATTACACAGAGTGTTTGTCATGTTTAATCTACACATTGGTTAATAAGACTAAAGCCAGTGACTTGGGGGAATATACCTCTCTTATTGTCTCTTATTGACTGTCTATTTTACAATAGAATCTAATAGATATAATAGATCAGTCTTCTCTCCAGCTGACTTCCTGTCTGTGTTGTGTTGTGTTGTTTTTCTCCAGGGTGCTCCAGGCCCCCCCGGTCCCCCTGGCCCTGTAGTAAGTACTGGACAACACTAGATAGGGGAAAACTCCTGACCCTTCAGTAGTTATAGGCCTGGAGTTTTCCTGCTCTGCTAACATGATGCCCCTGGCCCTTTAGTAAGTGCTGGACAACACTACAGTGGTGGGAAAAGTACCCAATTGTCATACTTTTTACTCAAGTAAAAGTAAAAGTCACCCAGCAAAATACAGTACTACTTGAGTAAAAGTCTAAAGGTATTTGGTTTTAAAAATACTTCAATATCAAAAATAAAAGTATAAATCATTTCGCATTCCTTATAATAAGCAAACAAGACTGCACGATTTTCTTGTTTTTTCTTATTTACGTAGATAGCCAGGTGCATACTCCAACATTTTAGTGTTTAGTGATTCTGTCAGTGTGTGTGAATTGGACCATTTTGCTTTCCTGATGAGCATTGGAAATGTAACGGGTACTTTTAGGTGTCAGGGAAAATGTATGGAGTAAAAAGTACATTATGTTCTTTAGGAATGTAGTGGGAAAAAAGTTAAAGTTGTCAAAAATATAAAAAGTAAAGTACATATATCCCAAAAACCGACTTAAGTAGTACTTGAAAGTACTAAAGGTTTACTTAAGTACTTTACACCACTGCAACACTAGACACGTGACCTGAAAGTCCTGCTCAGACTGAGGCTGTCCTAAAATGGACACCGTACTGACCTCAGAGACAGCCTGTCTGCTCCATAGAAACGAATAAGGTTCTCTATGGTGGAGACAGTGTAATGACACCACCAAACAGATAGAGGGGAGTGTGTACTAAATAACTAAAAGCTGTGTACTTCATGTTGCTTTTGTCATAATGGAGATTGTCTGTGGTTCATTCCAAGTTATTGCCGACAGATGCTATGTAAATTCAGTCCATATTGGGGACTTTTGTTACTGGTGACTTATATGGAGACTGTTACAATGACTATACAGTACCAGTCAAAAGTTTGGACACATCTACTCATTTAAGGGTTTTGCTTTATTTTTACTATTTTCTACATTGTAGAATAGTAGTGAAGACATCAAAACTATTAAATAACCCATAAGGAATCATGTAGTAACCAAAAAAGTGTTAAACAAATCAAAATATATTGCATATTTTAGATTCTTCAAAGTAGCCACCCTTGGTGACAGCTTTGATGACAGCTTTGCACACTCTTGGCATTCTCTCAACCAGCTTCACCTGGAATGCTTTTCCAACAGTCTTGAAGGAGTTCCCACATATGCTGAGCACTTGTTGGCTGCTTTTCCTTCACTCTGCGGTCAAACTCATCCCAAAGCATCTCAAGTGGGTTGAGGTCGGGTGATTGTGGAGGCCAGGTCATCTGATGCAGCACTCATCACTCTCCTTGGTCAAATAGCCCTTACACAGCCCGGAGGTGTGTTGAGTCATTGTCCTGTTGAAAAACAAATGATAGTCCCTCTAAGTGCAAACCAGATGGGATGGCGTATCGCTGCAGAATGCTGTGGTAGCCATGTTTGTTAGGTGTGCCTTGAATTCTAAATAAATCACAGACAGTGTGACCAGCAAAGCACCATCACACCTCCTCCTCCATGCTTCACGGTGGTTACCACACATGCGGAGATCATCCGTTCACCTACTCTGCTTCTCACAAAGACACGGCGGTTGGAACCAAATCTCAAATTTGGTCTCAGACCAAAAAGGACAGATTTCCACAGGTCTAATGTCCATTGCTCGTGTTTTTTCTTATTGGTGTCCTTTAGGAGTGGTTTCTTTGCAGAAATTCGACCATGAAGGTCTGATTCACGCAGTCTCCTCTGAACAGTTGATGTTGAGATTTGTCTGTTCAACTCTGTGAAGCATTTATTTGGGCTGCAGTTTGAGGTTGGTAACTCTAAAGAACTTATCCTCTGTAGCAGAGGTAACTCTGGGTCTTCCTTTCCTGTGACGGTCCTCATGAGAGCCAGTTTCATCATAGCTCTTTATGGTTCTTGCGACTGCACTTGAAGAAACTTTCAAAGTTCTTGAAATGTTCTGCATTGACTGACCTTCTCAAAGTAATGATGGACTTTCGTTTCTCTATGCTTATTTGAGCTGTTCTTGCCATAATATGGACTTGGTATTTTACCAAATAGGGCTATCTTCTGTATACCGCCCCTACCTTGTCACAACACAACTGATTGGCTCAAACGCATTAAGAAGGAAAGAAATTCCACAAATTAACTTTTAACAAGGCACACCTGTTAATTGAAATGCATTCCAGGTCATGAAGCTGGTTGAGAGAATGCCAAGAGTGTGCAAAGCTGTCATCAAGGTAAAGAGTGGCTACTTTGAAGAATCTCAAATATAAAATATGTTTTGATTTGATTAACACTTTTTTAGTTACTACATGATTCCATATGTGTTATTTCATAGTTTGATGTATTCACTATTATTCTACAATGTAGAAAGTAGTAAAAATAAAGAAAAACCCTTGAATGAGTAGGTGTGTGCAAACTTTTGACTGGTACTGTATATTGAACAAACATATAAACGTGACATGCAACAATCTCAACGATTTTACTGAGTTCATATGAGGAATATACAGTTCATATAAGGAAATAGGTTACTAAATAGGTTACTAAATTAGGCCCTAATCTATGTATTTCACATGACTGGGCAGAGGCGCCGCCGTGGATGGGCCTGGGAGGGCAAAGGCCCACCTACTTGGGAGCCAGGACCAGCCAATAAAAATGACTTTATACCCACATAAGGGCTTTATTGCAGACAAAAATAGTCCTCAGTTTCATCAGCTGTCCAGGTGGCTGATCTCAGACGATCCCGCAGGTGACGAAGCCAAATGTGGAGGTCCTGGGCTGGCATGGTTACACTTGGTCTGCGGTTGTGAGGCCTGTTGGACGTACTGCCAAATTCTCTAAAACAACGTTGGGGCAGTTTATGGTAGAGAAATGAAAATTATATTCTCTGGCAACAGCTCTGGTGGACATTCCTGCAGTAAGCATGCAAATTGCACACTCCCTCAAAACTTGAGATATCTGTGGCATTGTGTTGTGTGACAAAACTGCACATTTTAGAGTGGCCTTTTATTGTCCCCAGCACAAGTTGCACCTGTGTAATGATTATGCTATTTAATCAGCTTCTTAATATTCCAAATCCTGTCAGGTGGATGGATTATCTTGGCAAAGGAGAAATGCTCACTAACAGGGATGTTAACAAAAACATTTGAGAGAAATAAGCTTTTTGTGCGTATGTAAAATTTCTGGGAACTTTTATTTCAGCTCATGAAACATGTGACCAACACTTTACATGTTGCGTTTATATTTTTGTTCAGTATAGTTACATCCATACAATTGTACAATGCTTGTCATGTGTAGGGTGATGTGTTGTTGTCCAAATGCAATACCCATTCTTGTTTTCCAGGGGAGCCCCAGTCTAGGGTTTCAGGGGGAGCCAGGAGACAAGGTAAGCACCAACAAAACAACACAACTAATTATTAGATGTTAACGAACGATTTTATTGATTAGTAATCAATTAATCATATCAGTTGATTAGGTCTTTAGCATCTTATTCGCTCACCCGACCCAACCAGAACTTCCCCCCCACCCCGTCCAACCATACCTACTGTACCCCTTCTTATCACTCATTGGATTTCAGCTATATTGAGAAGTAATTGATTTATTACATCAGTTTATTACATCAGTCTAAAGCTAAATTATAGCTTTAGACTGTTGAAAGAGTTGTAATATGACATAATCTGCATCCCAAATGGCACTGTATTCCTTATATAGTGCACTACTTTTGACCAGAGCCCATTTGTATCTATATGTCTTTCCCAATGGGAGGGAGACTGGGAACTTTATCCTCACTGTAGATCAAATTAGATCAAACTGAAGACAGCCGGCTTAGGTTATTCTAGCTGTGTGTGTGTGTGTGTGTGTGTGTGTGTGTGTGTGTGTGTGTGTGTGTGTGTGTGCGTGTGCGTGCGTGTTGAGGATGGTTAAAATGCATGATGAAGGATGTCTTTTTGACCTCTGTGTGCATGCCATGTAATCTTTCTTGGTGATGGTTTGACACATCCTCTTCCCCTCTATTCAACCTCCTCCCACCTCCACCCGCCCCCCCGGCCCTTACATACATCCAACAGTACATTACCCTTCAGCCCCAACACTTCCTCCATCCATCTCTCCTGACCTCCTCCCTCATCCCCCTCTTCTCTCTGTTTTTTCCACTGACACATCTACCTCAATATATCACCAGTATCAGTGGTGGCGAGTGGGTGGAGACATGGGAGGATGGGCTCATTGTAATGGCTGGAATGGAAAGAATGGAATGGTATTATTACATAGTTTCCATGTGTTTGATACCATTCACTCCATTTCAGTCATTATTAGGAGCCATCCTCCCCTCACCAGCCTCCTCTGGTTTGTTCCATCTCTATTATTAAAATATGATCTTGTCTTCAATGATTTTACAGTTTACCCCTGGTGTGTTTATAATTGCATGACAGTACTGCCACTGGGACCACTAGAGCCCTATGGAGGTGGCCATTTTGTTTCTCATTCTGAATCTGAACTCTTAACAAATCTGAACTCTAACAAATCTAAATGAAAACGATCACAATCTAATATATAATTGAAGGAACGAACAGTTGTCCTGTGGCATTACTAAAATAACATGTTTCCTTACTGTTGGATGGCAGCTCAGAGATTATTCTAGAACTTTTCATCACCCTCATAAAAGTCAATCACTTGTGGACTCTACTAAAAGTAGTCTTAGTACAGAAGTTATGTACTGTCTGTCGATTTGGGATAAAATCATCTGCTAAATGGCATGTTTATTACGTCTGTGTTAAGACTACTTCTAGTTGGTAGAAACACAATAACATATAGCATATTGTATCTATAAGATTCCCAACTAATTATATGAATTCTATGTTGTATTATATTCTGCCTATAAAATCCACTTTATTGTATTATATTTCCACCAATAAGATCTCTGAGCTGTCATGAGGGTGGGCGTGTCGTGGTCTGTGATTGGTGCTGGAATCACTTGCTCCCGCTTCCTGTGCTGCGTTATTTTCCTTTGACCTTATTTGGGCATGGTGGTGCTGGAAACATCCTGGGAGTTTTGCCTCAGTATTCAGTATCCGTTGCATTTGACCACCAGTGAGAATGAATGACCCACTAACATTCACCATCGATCCGTCAATGGAGAAATCCGCCATCTTGCCATCTTCTCCTCCCTGCATGTATCTTGTTGTTCAACCCCCCAACAACAAACAAACAAACAATAACAAACTACTAATTGGAAGTCGTGTTGAAAGAGGAACAGCTAGATTCACTGATAAGCCTTTGGGATAGATGATAAGCAAACATTTGAGTAAAGTCAGTTATTTATCCCTTTAATTAAACATTTTTCTATATTCTATATTTTCTGTTTTGGCCTGAGGAAATGGCTCTTTAAATTGTTTTCTTCTCAGTGACGTATCGGAAGAAAAATAAAGTCGGCCAGAGCTCTCTCTCTCTCCCTTTCTCTCTTTATCAATCCCCCTCTTTCTCTTCAATTCTCTCCCTACCATTCTCTCTTTATCAATCTCCCTCATACACTTTCCTCTTACTCCTCCAATCCTATCTCCCCTTCTTCGCCTATGGGTTGTTCCACGAAATAGGTGCATTTTGCGTTCCTTTGATATTTTAAGAAGACACTGTGAACCAATACTGTTATGTTAAATGACGTGCCCTTTAGTATCGACCACATGGATAATTAAATACATCTTATTTTTAAGATGAATAAAGGCTTGCTAAAAAAAAAATGGTGAAGCTTGCATTCAATTGCCACTCCCTGTTCCACACTTCAAACTTCCATTCCCTGTGTCACAAAGGGATTCATGGCATATTTAAGACGAAATCGTCGACCCTGTTTCGATCAACCCTGTTACTTTATTTGGCACTTAAATGACATTAGATTAGAGAGTTTAATAGTCACATGTACAGTGTTGCAGATGTAATTACAGGGTACAGTTAGATTCTTGAACTCCGAGCTCCAACAATGCAGGACGGAGGTAGCTGACTAGCGGTGGCTATTCAGCAGCCTGATGGTCAGGGGGTAGAAGCTATTGGCCAGTCGTACAGTTTTTGCCATGATGCACCTATACTGACTTAGTGATGGAAACGGTCGAGAACAGGCCACGGCTCGGGTCGCTGCGGTCCCTGAGGATCTTTCTGCGACACCTGGTGTTGTAGGTGTCCTGGAGGGCATGCAGTGTGCAGCCAATGGCGTGTTCGGCTGAGCGTACCACCCTCTGTAGTGCCTTGTGGTCCTCAGCGGTGGAGTTGCCATACCCCAGGCTGTGATGCAGCCCGACAGTATGCTTTCGATGGTGCTCCTGTAGAACACTGTGAGGGCCCTTGGGGACAGGTTACATTTCTTCAGCATCCTGAGGTTGAAGAGTCGCTGTCGTGCCTTCTTCACCACGGTGTCGTTGTGGTCTAGGCACTTACTGTAGTCATTTTTATTATTTAACCCCTTGAGATGGGAAAACTCGTTTTTTTATGAATGTGAACATGTGCTATTTATTTGGTGAAATATTTTTTTTTATACCAAGTTACACTTCTCAAAAGGGACCGAATTGGTGGAACGACCCTTATGCAATCCCACCATCTCATCCCCTACTTCTCACTCTCACTTTGAGTCTCTCTGTCTTTCTCTTTTCCTCAGTCTTTTTATCTTCATTTCATTTTATCACCTTTCCTGTCGCTCTCTTTTTATTTAATGTGTTCTCCTTCTATCTCTCGTTCCCTCTTTTCCTATTTCTCCCTCTCCATCCCTCTCCTTTTCCCCTCTCTCTCCCTGGTCCTCCCTCTTCTGGCTCTCTTTCTTGCCACCTCTCCTTCTCCTCTATCTCCCCACCTCTCTTTTTCCCTCTCCATCTTCTCCCTCTCGCTCAATCTTCCAACCCTTGCCCCCTCCCCCACCCCACCTTTGCTCTCATACCTTCCAACTTCCAAATTCCTCCCGCACCCTTCAACCTCCTCATCCTCCCGTCTGATTGGCTAATAATGACTGACTCACATGTGTTGTCCTCTGGATCACCAGGGCGACGCAGGTCAGCCCGGACCCCGAGGCGTGCCCGGCGACGAGCCGCTAGTAGGCGCACCTATTACCACTATCTACAAAGGAGATAAGGTAACACAGACAGGAGCAGTGGTCCCCGCCCGCCGGAGGGGTGAGAAAGAGGGAGGAGAGACGGGGGGAGGAGGGGGGAGGAAGACACTGAGGCAGGGGGGAAGAGAGGGGACGAAAGGCTGGTCTAAGACACAGAATCACAAAAACATCTTGATTATATATTATGGAAAGTACTATTACAAAATACCATGGAGGGTTGAAGTTGACGTGTCTCTACTCTTTGATGACAGACAACCTGAAGTTGACAGATAACCCGATGTTGACTTGCCTCCATCTTGCCAAACTAATGTAATTCTGCTTCTGGTGTAGCACTACAAAGCACAGGGGTTGGGAAGCTCTCCAAAGCAAGTATGATGCAAATAATCAGCAACTGTACTGTTAGCTGTGGATGACATAAGGAATGATAGTGTTGGATGTAAAAACGTATTGTAATAAGGGAAGGGATAGTATACTGTGTGACTGACCGGCCCTTCATACCCCCCCCCCCCCCTGCCGCCGCCAAACTCTACCTTGCCCGAAACCCCCCACCAACCCCCTACACTACCACCCCTCCTAGGGTCACACACACACACACAGTCCGTCCCTCCAACTACCCCTACCCCCTCCTCTCTCTAGACCAACCCTCCAACCTATCCCTCCAAATCTACCTGAAAACAACTGCTGTTGCCGCCACCCAACCAATCCCCTCCCTCCTCCCCTCCTCTCCCTCAACCCCCATCGTGTTGCCATGTAAAAACTCTCTCTTCCTTGGTTACCGTTACCCAGGGCGATGTGGGCCCGCAGGGAGACCCAGGCAGGCCCTTGGTCAATGGAGTGGTGGAGTTTGTGGGCTTTCCTAAAGGAGACAAAGGACCTAAGGTTTGTGATGAGAGAAACACACGTTCAAGAGCTCCAGGGCTCCAGAGAGGAGGCCTGGGTAGCCGACCCACTCTCCCCCAGCCGGGTTGCTCCATCCTGGCATGGAGTCGAGCCGTGGTGGGGGGTGGGTGGTGGAAGGTGGTGGTGATACTATACCCCACCTATAGCTGGCTCGCTGGCTGGCTCCTGGAGTGTCATACAGTCCCCCGCGCCCCCCCAACCATCCCCTCTCCCGGCCTACACCCCCCCCTTCCCTCCCCCCAGTGTCCGTGTCCCATTCCATTACCCCATTATACACCCGCACCCCATCGCAATGTGATACTGCTGTTATTATTGAGTTGTTTGTTTTCTTACTGTATGTTTTTACATCAGTTGTTGCACACAGAATACAAAGTAAAGAACAGGGTTAGTGTAATATTGAACGACAACGAAAATCTGCAGATATCAGTCAGTACTGTAATGTGAAGAATATCTACTGTTTGCGTCATGCACATGTTTACAGAGAGACTTTACTAATGTTACTGTACTCTGTCAATCGGATGCTTTAGTATCACTTCTTCTAAGTGAACATAAGACATAAGCATTAGCAGTGAAACGTTTTCATCAGTCATTGCTGTTATGTAACCTGTTTTTGCCTCCTCGTTGCTTTATGCTATTATTTTTTCCCCCCTGAATGATGGCGTCTGGACTTTCCTCCAGTGAGGACAACTGTGGGGTTTCCATTTTGTTTCTGTAACGTTTCCTCTTGCTTTTCTCTTCCCTGCTCTCTCTCCATCTCCATCTCCATCTCCATCTCCATCTCTCTCTCTCTCTCTCTCTCTCTCTCTCTCTCTCTCTCTCTCTCTCTCTGTCTCTGTCTCTGTCTCTGTCTCTGTCTCTGTCTCTGTCTCTGTCTCTGTCAGGGGGAAGGGGGATACAAAGGAGTGCGTGGACCAACTGGTAGACCCGGCCCACCTGTAAGTGTGTCTGTCTTGTCTGTTGGGGACAATAAAGATGTATTTAATTGAATAGCTATTTGCAGTAGAGCATAAAGAGTGCTTTTTAACTCAAATGGATAATGTACTGTCACTGTTAATGCTTCAAACTGTATGTGTTTCCCAAATGGCACCCTATTCCCTAATAGTGCACTACTTTTGACCAGAGCCTTAATGGGGCAATCTGCCATTGCTACAGCAATTTTTGGACAGCAAATTCATGATAATCTCAGCAAAAAAAGAAACTTCCCTTTTACAGGACCCTATCTTTACAAGGTAATTCGTCAAAATCCAAATAACTTCACAGATCTTCACTGTAAAGGGTTTAAACACTGTTTTCCATGCTTGTTCAATGAACCATAACCAATTAATGAACATGCACCTGTGGAACGGTCATTAAGACACTAACAGCTTACAGACGGTAGGCAATTAAGGTCACAGTTATGAAAACTTAGGACACTAAAGAGGCCTTTCTACTGACTCTGAAAAACACCAAAATAAAGATGCCCCTGGTCCCTGCTCATCTGTGTGAATGTGCCTTGGGCATGCTGCAAGGAGGCATGAGGACTGCAGATGTGGCCAGGGCAATAAATTGCAATGTCCGAACTGCGAGACGCCTAAGACAGCGCTACAGGGAGACAAGACGGACAGCTGATTCGTCCTCGCAGTGGCAGACCACGTGTAACAACACCTGCACAGGATTGGTACATCCGAACATCACACCTGCGGGACAGGTACAGGATGGCAACAACAACTGCACGAGTTACACCAGGAACGCACAATCCCTCCATCAGTGCTCAGACTGTCCGCAATAGGCTGAGAGAAGCTGGACTGAGAGCTTGTAGGCCTGTTGTAAGACAGGTCTTCACCAGACATCACCGGCAACAACGTCGCCTATGGGCACAAACCCACCGTCGCTGGACCAGACAGGACTGGCAAAAAAGTACTCTTCTCTGACAAGTCGAGGTTTTGTCTCACCAGGGGTGATGGTCGGATTCGCGCTTATCGTCGAAGGAATGAGCGTTACACCATGGCCTGTACTCTGGAGCGGGATCGATTTGGAGGTGGTGGGTGCGTCATGGTCTGGGGCGGTGTGTCACAGCATCATTGGACTGAGCTTGTTGTCATTGCAGACAATCTCATCGCTGTGTGTTACAGAGAAGACATCCTCCTCCCTCATGTGGTACCCTTCATGCAGGCTCATCCTGACATGACCCTCTAGCATGACAATGCCACCAGCCATACTGCTCGTTCTGTGCATGATTTCCTGCAAGACAGGAATGTCAGTGTTCTGCCATGGCCAGCGAAGAGCCCGGATCTCAATCCCATTGAGCACGTCTGGGACCTGTTGGATTGGAGGGTGAGGGCTAGGGCCATTCCCCCCAGAAATGTCCGGGAACTTGCAGGTGCCTTAGTGGAAGAGTGGGTAACATCTCACAGCAAGAACTGGCAAATATGGTGCAGTCCATGAGGAGGAGATGCACTGCAGTACTTAACGCAGCTGGTGGCCACACCAGATACTGACTGTTACTTTTGATTTTGGCCCCCCTTTGGTCACGGACAAATTATTCCTATTCTGTTAGTAACATGTCTGTGGAACTTGTTCAGTTCATGTCTCAGTTGTTGAATCTTGTTATGTTCATACAAATATTTACACATGTTAAGTTTGCTGAAAATAAACACAGTTGACAGTGAGAGGACGTTTATTTTTTGCTGAGTTTATATACCCATTGATTCTTGAAGAATATAACTTATAAATACTACATGAACTTAGATAAATTGTCTTAACCCATCAAAATATAAGCTTGTTTTACTCCTTTGTTTATAAACAATGTAATTGTAAACAACCACTGTATAGCCTCAAAACACGGTTAAAACTATATTTTTGATATCATGGATGGCCAGTATTTGCATCTATAGCTCTGTCTATGATTTTTTACATTTCTCCAGCCCCATCCCTCAGCTATCTACCAAATCAGTGGCGGGATGACTGCTTTGTTATCGTTTGAACTGCAGATTGCCCCTATAAAGTAGTGGACTACATAGGGAATAGTCTGTCATTTAGCAAGCAGTAAGTATGTTGTAAATGTTTGACCCATACGTCTGTTGCCAGGGTCCTTTCGGCTTTCCTGGTGAGGTGGGAGAGAGTGGAATTTTGGGGTATCCGGGGGGACGGGTAAGCTCCTCCCCTCCTTCTACGTCTGATAATGTCCCAATTATGTCTCCTTCCTCCCAAAGTGTGCACTTGTTCACTTCCCTTCACTGATTTGAAAGGAATGACTGGTATAATAAATATGGTGGAAACCCATACTAGTCCATACCCCTACCAATAGGATGCTTTTAAATTTGTAGGAAGATGTCAACAAAATAGGTATTATTGGTATACACCCATTGTGTTGTGTTGATTGATTCTAAACTGTTCTCCGGCGGCCTTCTTGTTTCTCTCTTGGCAGGGTCCTCCCGGTTTTAACGGGCCTCCCGGATCTCCAGGAAGACAGGTAGGACACACACACACACACACACTTAAATCAAATAATGAATCGATTTATAAACAGATTAATTAACCAATTCATCTCTTTCCCACAAAGGGATTCACAGGAAGTCCAGGGTTCCCCGGCCAACCAGGCTACAGTGGACCTAAGGTAATTTTTCTGAAATTAATAAATGACTGTGTATTTGATACAAATTGAATATCATGTAATATTGGCTGTATTTACACAGGCAGCCCAATTCTGATCTTTTGCCCAATTTTTGGTGGAAGAGCAGATCTGATTGGTCAAAAGACCAATAATTTGTGGATAAAGATCAGAATTGTGTCATCTTGTTATGAGGGTTTGAGTTGCAAGGCTCCAGTCTGCCAGTAGGGGGTGATAAATAAATTTTCTTCATCTGTTTTTAGGGTGACCAGGGAGAACAGGGGCCTCCCGGACCCCCAATCTACACTGACGCACAAGGGATGTCTGTTCAAGGTAACACACACACAAACATGTTATGTATCATGAAAAAGCATGATACCCACAATCCCCTCTGTTGACCACCTGTCCTCTGATTGGTTGCAGGAGCACCAGGTGACAACGGCATCGACGGCCTCCCTGGTCAACCAGGGGACGCGGGAGCTCCAGGGTTTCCAGGACAACCAGGACGACCAGGCGACTCCTTCGGCGATGGTAACACCGAGACACACATACACATGTATGCAGGCACGCACACATAGCACACACACATAAATGCATACACGTACGCAGGCACACGCATGCAAGCACGCAGACACACACATGCATACAGGCATCCTCTCCTTTCCCCTCCTCTCTCCCTCTCATCTCCTCGTCTCTCCTCTCTCAACCCTCTCCCAGGTCGCGGAGGCAGCCCAGGGTTCCCTGGTACACTGGGGCCTAAGGGAGAGAGGGGTAACCCAGGCAGACAGAGCTATGGTCCTGAGGGCCAACCAGGAGGACAAGGCTTACCAGGAACCCCTGGACCACCCGGACCACCAGGCAGATCTGGTATGTTACGCAACGGCATAATCATATCCGTCATGTCTCATGCGGGACGGATGAGGGATGGACCTTTTTAGGGATAATAACAGTTTGAGGTACTGAGTGACTGTGTTGACTTTCAGTTTTTTTGTCTAACTTTTTATTCATTTCAATAGAAGTGTTATTGGCGAAAGAGAGAGAAAGGGAGAGGGAAAAGTATATTTGTTTAAAGTGAGAAAGATGAGAGAGACAAAGAGAGAGGAAAGACAAGGAGTGAGAGAAGGAGAGAATAGAGGTTGAGTTAAAGACAGATTGAGTTAAAGACAGATTGAGTTGGCCTCCCGAGTGGCGCAGCGGTCTAAGGCACAGTGCTAGCTGTGTCACTACAAATCCTGGTTCGATAGCAGGGTTTGGCGCATGCCCGCTGACACGGTCGCCAGGTGTACAGTGTTTCCTCTGACACATTGGTGCGGCTGGCTTCCGGGTTAAGCGTGTATTGTGTCAAGTTCGTACAGGAGTTGCAGCGACGGGACAAGACAGTAACTACCAATTGGGGAGAAAAAGGGGTAAAAATACAAATCTGAGATAAAGACAGATTGAGTTAAAGACAAAGGAATAAATGAAGAAACAAAGAGAGAGATGTAACTGACTGTGTGTCCTGTCCTGTCCTCCTGAAGATGAAGACTCGTCCAGCGGCCCCTGTCTGGTCGTCACTATGGGGCCCAAGGGCCAAACACTGGAAGTTAGCATACCAGGTAGTCCCTGCCACCAGAGTGGGGATATTGCTGTTACCATGGCAATATTCAGACCACCAAAACAAAAATAATACCTCAACTATATCAAGTTTCCAAACCTGAGCCATAGGTATACAACTACATGTATACACATGGTTCTGATCTAAACTAACCGTCAGGACCAGTGGAGGCTGCTGAGGGGAGGACGGCTCATAATAATAGCTGGAACGGCGCGAGTGGAATGGCATCAAACACATGATAACCATGTGTTTGATGTATTTCATACCATTCCCCACATTCCCCCCATTCCACTCCAGCTATGACCACGAGCCCGTTCTACCCAATGAAGTTGCATCCAACCACCTGTGATCAGGACACTCTTTACTAGCACCTGTAAGTGTAGCTGGGAAGAGTGGTTGCTCAAATCCAAGATGCTTTCTCACATCTGGCCACTAGGTGTCTCCCTACCCACCCGTATGGCAGGACCATAGATAAACAGTACACCGATACAGTCTCCACATCTATGGCTCTGGCATACGGGAGAGAGAACATATTTGAGATTTTCCCGATGATATCTTTGCCACAAATGAGGATGAACAACAATGGGTAAATGTTTCATACTTTTCTACTATGTTTCCCTGCTCGCTACAAACATTTTAACAGAGGCAGATGCAATGCACAGAGACAAAACATGTTTGTTTTGTCCGAAGACTGACCGACCCTTCCTATTCCATATGAGCTAACTAACAGCCCAAAGTAACAGATATTTTAAGTTAGAGGTCAAGAGTGTGTGTGTGTGTGTGTGTGTGTGTGTGTGTGTGTGTGTGTGTGTGCGCGCGCGCGCGCGAAATACCACAGTGGTGTTAGTGTTCTTTGTACCAATACTTCTACTACTCTGTACAACTTGCCGAATCATCATTGTGTGTGTGCGCTGTAGCCAACAGCCAAACCGACTTGTTCGACAATCTACCAGGAACGCCAGGACGACCAGGAGCCCAGGGACCACCTGGAGCCAGTGGATATAAGGGACCCAAAGGTAGGATACACATGCACGCACGCACAGACACACACACACACACATTACGCACAACAAAAACAATATTGGGGGGCAATTTCTGGGCTTTCTGGGCTTTCTGCCCCCCTCGTTGTAGAATCTTTGACCCACGTGTTTTATTTAACAATTGCTTCTGGTGCTATCCCTAATATCTGGAAGGCTGCACATGCCCTCCTCCTCCACATAGGTGGGGATCCTTTGGACCTAGATAACTACCGCTCAGTTTGTAGCCTATCTTGCCTTGCGAAAATATTTGAAGATTTTTTTTGAACCACAAATGATATTGTTAATGTGCACCAGTCTGGATTTAGACCAGGACACAGCGCTGTTTCAGCAGCTCTGCTTGTCTTAAATAACGTGTTCAATTGCTTAGGTCATAGGAATCACTGCGCTGCCATATTTCTAGACCTATCCAAGGCCTTTGATACTGTGTACTTTCTGATGGTGTCAAGTCAAATGACCTGGCTATTACTAAAGGTGTCCCGCAGGGGTCGATTTTGCCACCTGTCCTCTTTACTAGTTATATAAATAATATTGGTCTATCTTCAAAAACCTGTAACATTCATCTGTATGCAGATTACGCTGGTATGTACGCTATTGTCCCTACTGCTGACCAGGCTACGTTAGAGCTGCAATCTGATTTTGTTGCCTTGCAGAAAGCCCTTATTGATTTACAGTTGGTACTTAATGCGAGAACAACTGAAATGTAGGATGTTTTCGAATTCCCTTCGAAATATTTCAGATAGGTTTCACGTGTATGCATTGGATGGCATATGTGGGCTTTCGGATTTACAAAAATGTTACGTTTCAAAAAGAATACCAATGAGCTAGTTAAGAAGCTGTGATTTTTTTTAAATTAAGCTTCTTTTAATTGAAGTAGGTCATACCTCGAAAGAAGTTACACCAATATCTCTAAATTCTATGGATCACGTCATACACCGAAAATATTTTACTTTGTCGAGACGATGTATCTAAATCCCTCAAAAGCTCTGTCGATCATAGACAAATTCAGCTCTGTCTTAAGTTCTAAAATACATCTAACCTAATCTGCCCTACTGGCTCTCAAGACCCCGGTGAGAGACTCCATCTCTACTTATGCAATCCCAATCAATAGACGAATATCCCAGTTGCTTTAATACCAAATATCTATTGTCAAAATGAATATATTGCCACGGCTGAATTTCTGTACTTCAATGCTTCCCTTGTCTCCCCCTTCTGGCTATTGGGATCAAATCCATAGTGCGGTTTTCAAAATGTGTATGGCATTGTCAAATAAACAAACTTGCAAAGAGGGAAAGATGAAGGAGGACTATCCGTACCAAACTTTAAATGGTATTTCCGGGCACTAGCATTTTGTCACATCCTGAATTGGTTTAGAGATTGTTCTTCTGCCCCCTGCCTGAGTATAGAGAGAAGGATGGTGTCTCCTATTGCTCTGGAAGAGTTGGTCTTCACTGAAATAACCCTTAAACAATGTAAACTATGTGGTTAACCTATTATTTCTCACACAATTTTGATTTGGCAGAAAATTGAATAACAATGTAACTGGGAATGAAAATGGCATGCCCATACTCCAATATTTCACAATAACGCCTTGTGATCTGGAGGGTGGCCTTTTGCACAGGTCTAATTGGATCTGAACAAACCTTTAACTGGAACAGGATATGTAAAAATATGACCTTAGCATCCTGTAATTCGAACCATTAACTTATACATTTTAAGTTTGATCACAGACTGTATTTAACACCAAAGAAACCTTTTACAACGAGATTGATCCCAACTGTCCCCTGAATAAGCTAGACATATTCCTCCATATTCCTCCACTGCCCTGCAGTTAAATGCTTCTGAGATAAAGTTACAAAAGGAATATTAAAGTGCATGAATAAAAACATCTAATGCTTTGCATCTGTTATGTTACTTAACGAGGATAGCGCATCGAATCTCTCAATTAATCATAGACGATTACCGCTGGCTGTAACAAAGAAGCAGGGAGTCAGGAAGCAGGTGCAGTCGGTGAGTTTAATACGAACAAACAGAGTGAACACACGAACAAACAGAGTGAACACGCGAACAAACAGAGTGAACACGCGAACAAACAGAGTGAACACACGAACAAACAGAGTGAACACACGAACAAACAGAGTGAACACACGAACAAACAGAGTGAACACACGAACAAACAGAGTGAACACACGAACAAACAGAGTGAACACACGAACAAACAAAGTGAACACATGAACAAAAGTAGCATCTGAACATGAACACAGATACCATACTGCCTGATGGGTGATAACAACGGAGTTCTAGATAAAGGGGGAGTAATCAGGGTAGTGATGAAGTCCAGGTGTGCCTAATGATGGGTTACCAGGACCGGTGGTTAGTAGACCGGTAGTAGTAAAAATACGAGGCACCAAATCCGCTCACAGGCTTGGATAAATCGTGAGGTCCCTTGTGTCTCTGCTTGTTTTGGAATCATTTACAAACGTCATTAAATCTGGAATTCCTGGTGGCAATAGGTTAGTTTGGAACACTGATGAGGGCTGAATTCACTGAGGCTTGCAGGTGTTTTGGATGATTGTGGTGGTTTATTTGGGTTGTTGAGATGTACTGTGTATCTGAGGTAATCCTGTAGTTTATTTGTGCTGTTTTACTGATTTATTGAATTATCATGTTTTGGGTTGTTTGTTTTCAGGGCTCCGTTGTGAATTAGACCCTGGTCTCAATTGGGCTCCCCTGAATAATTACAAATTGAATCAAATCAAATTTAAAAAACACACATCATACATCTGCACATCCATTTTACACTATAACTCTCGTACCCAGTTCTTTCCCAACACCTCTCAAGTCTGTTGGGTTATTATACAGCTGCAAATCAAATTGCCCAATTTTGGGACAGATAAAGCTTTTATGTATCTTAATCTCAGTCTCCTTACCTTACTTCCATCTTCCTCTGTGGTCCAGGGGAGCTTGGTGACTGTAACTGCCTGGGAGAAGGCACCTCGGGTGGGGTGGGGCCACCGGGTGCTCCTGGGGCTGATGGAAGACCTGGGGGGTTCGGACGTAAAGGCGAGAGCGGAGACCCTGGCATACCCGGTTTCGGAGGACAACCAGGAACACCTGTAAGTGATCAGGATTTGACTATTTGAAGCTTACTTGTGTTTTGGGGCATTTTCTCCAAATATGTAAAAGTATAATGCTGCTGAAATGTACGTTTACTCTAAAAATGAAGCAGGTTATGTCTACTCACTGTACAAATATCACATATTAAAAGTGTACGTGCATTACTAGGTCTGCTTCACAAATCTGAGGTATGACGACAAACTACAGAATGTGATGGTAACACCTCTTCTTCTCCCCTCAGGGTCGTGCGGGTGAGAGGGGTTTCTTTGGGCGTAAAGGAGAGAAGGGTGCCTCCTTCTACCCGTCGTTCAGCCGGGGGATCAAGGGTGAACTTGGGGCCCAGGGTCCTCAGGGCCCCCCTGGAGACATGGGCCGACCCGGGAGAGATGGACTGCCTGGGTTCCCTGGACAGCCTGGGCCTCCTGTGAGTCACATGCACACACACTAATAGATACACACAGATACACGCGCGCACGTACTGTACCCAGGCACACACATTTACACACCTTTATAGATACACACCCACACACGCCATGTCCTGTGTATTGTAATAGACCTGTTCTTCTCCACTCCCCAGGCTGATGTCGATGGCTACGGAACCGTCGGAGAGAGAGGTTTCCCAGGGTTCTCGGGGGCCAAAGGTCGCGCGGGTGAACCAGGAGAGAACGGGATTGGCTACGAGGGTACCGTCGGTACCCGCGGGTTGCCAGGCGACCCGGGCTTCACCGGGTTACCAGGGCAACCTGGTTTACCTGGCCCGCCAGGTATGTGCCACCCAACAAGGAGGCCGTGGAGAGAGAGAGTCTGTGAGAGTGTAAGAGAGAGAGATGTGAAAGTGTGTATACTTATCCTATTCTCTCCGCAGGAGAACTACACGTAGACCAAGCAAACTGTCTAAAAGAACAACTTTGAGAATCCCACTTGCTTCCCATTGTGCGAACAACACAAAGTATTTCAGTAACTAAGGCTGTGTTTGGACAGGGAGCCCAATTCTGATCTTAACCAATCAGATCAGGTCTGAAAAATATTTTCAATGTGAAAAGATCAGATGTGATTGGTCAAAATATCAGAATTGGGCTGCTCGTCTAAACACACCCTAAGTACCACAGCCCTTCATTGGCTACAGACACACCAAAGAAAATACGTACAATTGGGGCATACAGAACAATACAATAGCAGTAGCAAGGTTGTTGCTAAAGCCGCCCATGCAGCTTGCTATGTCTTCAAGGTTTTCCTCTCTTCATTCATTCCCTTGCAGGCAGTTGATTGGTCAATTACAGGCCGTCATTAATGCGCTTATATCTTCTCTAGCCAACCTACCTCAGCCTTTAGCTACAGTACACTGTTAGAAAAAAGGGTTCCAAAAGGGTTCTTCGGCTGTCCCCGTACCAGAACTCGTTTTGGTTCCAGGGAGAACCCTTTTTGGTTTAACATAGAACCCTTTTGGGTTCCATGTAGAACCCTCTGTGAAAAGGGTCCTACATGGAACCAAAAAGGGTTCTTCAAAGGGTTCACCTATGGGGGCAGAAGCACTTTTTGTCTACGAGTATAGTTGCTTCACCAATTCACACAGATCGACAATAATTAATTTGCTGTGATTGCTCAATAATGGCTACTACTGAACTGTGATTTTTCAATCTCAGAGGAGAAAGAAATGGATGTTTAAAAATAATTAATACAAGTTAATGGATGTTAACGTAATGATAATTTAGAGTAAGTATACAGGAGACTGACAACTCCTGATAACACTGAGGCTGTCCTAATATGGACACCTTAATTGTAATAAAAAATGTTTTAACTACAATGGACTTTAGGCTAGCTAGCTAAGTCTTCTCTGAGATTGAATGACACAAAACCCAACAGCATTTTGCCACTCATATGAATGAACGTGTGTGTGACTGTTGCCTACGTTTTCTGATGCAATAATGCTAATGCTAATGCTAAAACGGATTCATTTATCTTTTTAATACAATACGTTATTCTTTTTTGAAGAGAGAGAGAGAGAATGAGGAAAGGTTGCAAAACAAAAGAGAGCAAACACACGAGACCTTTTTTTTTGCCGACTAAGCTATTAAGATATCTTTATCATTTTTGTTCATATTTGGCACTCTCTCCCTCTCTTTCTCCTCTTCTGAAAGAGAATAACCTTGACCAACCATCTCAGAATGATTTTTACTTTGCTTATGCCTGAACTGAATGCTGAATCTCTGACCTCTGATTTGCTGTTTGTTTGTTTGAATGATTTTTAACTGGCTTATGCATTGATTTGCGTGACTGTATGCAAATGACCTGAATGACCTTGATTGGCTTGTCCTCTGCCGTCCTGTCCTCCCTGTATCCCCCCGCCCTCTCTCTTTCTCTCTCTCCCGCTCTCTCCATCTTCCACTCGCTCTTCCTCTCTCTCTCCCTCTCTCTCTTCCTCATCCTCTCTCTCCCTCTCGCTCTCTCTCTACCTATCTCTTTCTCCTATCTCGTCTCTCTCTCTCCTCTCTCTCTCTCTGACTCACTCTTTATATATTTTTCTCTCTCTCTCTTCATCCCTCCATCTCCATCCTTCCATCACTCTGACCCTGTGCATGTTTGTCTGACCAGGTGACAGCTGTGGGCAGGAGGGGGTTAATGACGCCGAGGGAGGTGAGAAGTTAAAGAGAACTGCCCTTGACAGAGAACCCCAGAGCCCTAGATATAGTCTTTAAGGCCAACTCTGTTTCAGATTCAGAGTTCCAATGGCGGCCATTTCGGCACCGGGAGTTCCAAGTCAATAGGATTCCATTGTTATGTTATTGTTATGGAACGTTTTGGTGCCAAAATGGATGGCAGACAGTTGTCCCCGTACTGTGTACCTGTGGCTCGCTCAGAAGATACTAGATAGTCCTGTGGCTATTGTTTGGATGAAACACCCCAAGTGCTCATTCAAAGCTTGTAATGGTAGAGAAAGGAGCAACTGAACTCTTCAATGGACAGAATTGTAATTTACTCAACATGTCAATCATTTGTTCATGCTGTCACCAATGGAGGCTCCTTGTTTCCCCATATGATTGGGATTCCATTGGGCTTGAATCAGTCGATGATTGACACTTGATGATGAACATTCTTCCCAGGTTTGAGTTCCAAGTAGCTCTGGTCCAGGGCATTACGTGAGGCTAGGTGGCTCAGCAACAGCAAGCCGCGTGTATCGCCCTGGACCAGAGCTAAGTTCCGAGCTACAGTACAATTCTCTTCCTCTGTCAGAAAATGGGCGGGAGCTTTCGGTGGCCATTGGCATGTAGCAGTGCACTACTTCACTCCTTCTCCTCCAATCAGAGCTGCTGAACCCTGGTGCATGTGTTAAGCTCCGCCTCTGCTAAGTGCTTAACCAATAGGGAGGGGGGAGGGCGATGGGAGGGTAGCCAATGAGACTTACATTAGTGTAGTTTTTTTAATGAAAATAATACCAAAATAAAAGACATACATTTACTTACTAGCTGTGAATCACTTTTTACTGTCCGTACCTATAATATTGTCTTAATGAATTACTAACTACTTTTGATCAACAGATTGACATTAAAATCCTCACCATAATCGAAACGTAGTCGTAATCACATAAATGCATATCCATAAACAAGCATACAAATAATAATAATGTGCTAGAGCGATGGCCAATATTTATGTATACGCTAGACTGTGTGTACTTTAATATTACAATGGCATTGTATCAGTTTGACTGAGGCATAGAGGGCTTTACTCCAGCCCTGTGTGTTTGTGTGTGTGTGTGTGTGTGTGTGTGTGTGTGTGTGTGTGTGCGTGCTAACCTTGATCTGACTGGCTGTTACTAGGGTTGACGGTCCCTTGTCGTCTACCTGGCGAGGACGGAGAACCCGGCTACCCAGGAATACCTGGAAGAACAGGTAACGTATAGACATCATCACCATGGCAACACTTCCTGTTTCGTTTTTTTTATTTTTTTTACACGGAAGTTGACAATATGTGTGTGTGTGTAGGTCCCAAGGGTGAGCCAGGTTTCCCAGGGGGTCCCGGTCGGCCCGGATTTGATGGAGGGAAGGGAGAGAGAGGAGACCCTGGCTTCGGAGGTCAGCCTGGACCACAAGGTGACTAACACAGCTCATGTCTTACCCATTAGCTTCAACAATATCTCCACTCTTCTCTTTTCAAGCATGACCATCTAGTGACCACTAATCTGATTAAAACTGATATCTATGGTCCATTGTTGATATTTATAAGATATGACTTCATAGTCTAATGTTCTTGTTCCCATGAGCTCATGCTAATTAGCCTTGACAATATCACCACTCTTCTCTGTTCTAGTGACCACTGAAATCTATGGTCCATTGCTGTATATACAGTAAAAGTGAAAATAATGATTTATTGAATTTAACCAACTTTATCCCACTCCCCCCTCTCTCAGGTTTCCCTGGCCCCAGAGGAGATGCGGGGGTCCCAGGTATCCCAGGCGAGGGCCGTCCAGGGGCCCCAGGGAAAAACGGGTTCCAGGGGCGGCCGGGGGGTAAGGGGCAGCCGGGGGAGGTTCTGGGGGCCTCAACAGGTCTCCCTGGATCACCTGGGTTCCCCGGAGGACCAGGAGACAAGGGAGAGCGAGGAGCATCGGGACTACCTGGAGGATCAGGTGGGTCTCAGCATGATATTGAACTAATAATCTGATAAATGACCCTTTGGGGATCAGTAAAGTAATCTATGTATCTATTAATCAAACTTTGTCTGTCTCAATATGAAAATGGGGAACACTAAACTACCTACAACTTCAAAGGTTCAATGAAGCATTCATAAGGCCTTTATAATGCCCACTTAGAAACATACATCCCCGCTGAATAAAACCATCTATGTGGCTCTGTGTATCTGTACTGTATGTTCCTGTGTGTCCTGCTGTGTTTTACCCTGTTCCCTGTGTTCTCCCAGGTTTTGACGGACGGTCCGGTGTTTCCGGAGCTAAGGGTGAGCGCGGTACAGATGGCTACCCTGGAACTCCAGGTCTTCCTGGACTTCCCGGAGAGGGCAGACCGGGTGGATTTCCCGGTCCTGCCGGACCAGCCGGACGCAGGGGATTAACCGGATCTCCAGGTGAGAGTCGGAACGAGGGGGACTGTCATAGGATTTCTGGAATTTTGGAAATGTTTGGGAATGCTGTCATTAATCCATGGAATCAATTGATTCCAGATCCCAGGCATCTCCTAGTCGTCGGTGTCTTTCGTTTTCGCCCACAGCGCGTACAGACAGAGACTCTCTCCTCTGTGCCTGTGTGTTGATTGTGAATGCTCCCCACCACTCCTCTCCTTTATTGATATGTTCTCTCTATTTCTATTTTATTCTTCAGTTAGTTTCCACTGGTTGCCTGTTTGTGATCTCCATCACCAAAAGCATTTCTTCTCACCTCTCATTTTCTTTTCCATCTCCTCTTCCTTCTCCTCCTTCTTCCTCTCTTCCTGCACCATCACTATCGCCTACATCCGTCATTATCATCACTCCATCCCTCTCTTCTTGGTGATGGGTCTCTCCCTAGGCTGTCAAGGTGAGCTACTCCCTTCCCTTCATCCCTTCATCCCCCGCTCCGTCTTAGACCAGTCGCTCTAACCCTTGCCTCCTCCGTCCATCTTACCAACTCTAACTGCTCCTTGCGATTTGGGAATTCCCCATTTTAGAACAACTGGCTTCTAGAACTACGAACTGTTCTAAAACCTTAAGCATTTGAGTCCAAAGAAAGAAATAAAATTGAAAGTTGTTGAACTTCATAGTATCTTTTCACGTAGCACTAATCTTATAGGTGAAATCTTCATGTTGGATCTCTACTAAACCTAGGATTGCCAATTTCTGGAAACTTTCCCAAAATTCTCAGGTTTTCCAAACATCCTGGTTAGAAGATTCCCGGATTTCCTGCTTATTCCCCCCTGATTCCATGGATCTTCCAACAAGGATTTCTGGAAATCCTGGGAATTTTACCAGAATTTTGCAACCCTAACTAAACATAACTTAAGCCTTGCTGGCAGCAATTGTGTGTGTCGCTGTAACATTGATAGGCTTGTGTGAACCCTTACCCTCATCTTAACCATCCAACCGACTCACCTCAACCTACGAGCCTAAAAGCCTGTTCTAGAAACATCTAGAAGACAGAAACCATAGAAGGCGTCCAAAAGGGTATTTATCATGTGGTTGAGCTATCTAATTTTACTCTGGAATTGCACTTGAGTGTACAGTATATTTTATCATGAATATTGCCATGATCATTTTTCATCCCTTGATAAGAGATTTGAATGTAACCTGTAACTATGTAAACCAGCAGGAATAATTTACATGTATCAATCTCATATTCCATACTTTCTCTCAATTTAAGTGCAATTGCAGCTTAAACTATGTCATGAAACAATGTAACTGAACATGTATTTACATTCTTGTTCACATGACTTGTTTGCATTCTGAACTACAATAATTAAGCAATAAAGCACGAGGGGGTGTGGTATATGGCCAAAATACACTGTATACAGTACCAGTCAAAGGTTTGGACACACCTACAGTACTCATTCAAGGATTTTCTTTATTTTTACTATTTCCTACATTGTAGAATAATAGTGAAGACATCAAAACGATGAAATAGCACGTATGGAATCATGTAGTAACCAAAAAAGTGTTAAACAAATCAAAACATATTTTATATTTGAGGTTCTTCAAATAGCCACCCTTTGCCTTGGTGACAGCTTTGCACACTCTTGGCATTCTCTCAACCAGCTTCACCTGGAATGCTTTTCCAACAGTCTTGAAGGAGTTCCCACATATGCTGAGCACTTGTTGGATGCTTTTCCTTCACTCTGCGGTTCGACTCATCCCAAACCATCTCAATTTGATTGAGGTCGGGTGATTGTGGAGGCCAGGTCATCTGATGCAGCACTCCATCACTCTCCTCTCGGTAAAATATCCTGTACACAGCCTGGAGGTGTGTTGGGTCATTGTCCTGTTGAAAAACAAATGATAGTCCCACTAAGCCCAAACCAGATGGGATGGCGTATTGCTGCAGAATGCTGTGGTAGCCATGCTGGTTAAGTGTGCCTTGAATTATAAATAAATCACAGACAGTGTCACCAGTAAAGCACCCCCACACCATAGCACCTCGTCCATGCTTTACGGTGGGAAATACACATGCGGAGATCATCCGTTCACCCACATCGTGTTTCACAAAGACACGGCGGTTGGAACCAAAAATGTCAAATTTGGACTCCAGACCCAAAGGACAGATTTCCACCAGTCTAATGTCCATTGATCGTGTTTCTTGGCCCAAGCAAGTCTCTTATTATTATTGGTGTCCTTTAGTAGCGTTTTCTTTTGCAGCAAATCGACCATGAAGGCCTGATTCACACAGTCTCCTCTGAACAGTTGATGTTGAGATGTGTCTGTTACTTGAACTCTGTGAAGCATTTATTTGGGCTGCAATTTCTGAAGCTGGTAACTCTAATGAACTTATCCTCTGCAGCAGAGGTAACTCTGGGTCTTCCATTCCTGTGGCAGTCTTCATGAGAGCCAGTTTCATCATAGCGCTTGATGGTTTTTGCGACTGCACTTGAAGAAACTCTCAAAGTTCTTGAAATGTTCCCGGATTGACTGACCTTCATGTCGTTTCTCATTGCTTGTTTGAGCTGTTCTTGACATAATATGGACTTGCTCTTTTACCAAATAGGGCTATTTTCTGTACACCACCCCCACCTTGTCACAACACAACTGATTGGCACTGTTAACTGTAAACTGAAAATGCATTCCAGGTGACTACCTCATGAAGCTGGTTGAGAAAATGCCAAGAGTACAAAAAGCTGTCATCAAGGCAAAGGGTGTTTATTTTTTCACCCGGATCACCCGACCTCAACCCAACTGAGATGGTTTGGGATGAGTTGGACCACAGAGTGAAGGAAAAGCAGTCAACAAGTGCTCAGCATATATGGGAACTCCTTCAAGACTGTTGGAAAAGTATTTCTCATGAAGCTGGTTGAAAGAATGCCAAGAGTGTGCAAAGCTGTCATCAAGGCAAAGGGTGGCTACTTTGAAGAATCTCAAATATAAAATATATTTTGATTTGTTTTAAATTTTGGTTACTATATGATTCCATATGTGTTGTTTCATCGTTTTGATGTCTTCACTATTATTCTACAATGTAGAAAATAGTAAAAATAAAGAAAAACACTTGAGTAGGTGTCCAAACTTTTGACTGGTACTGTATAGAAAAGTATGTGGACACCCCTTCTAAGTTAGTGGATTCAGCTATTTTAGCCACACCCGTTGCTGACAAGTGTATAAAATTGAGCTCACAGCCATGCAATCTCCATAGACAAACATTGGCAGTAGAATGGCCTTACTGAAGAGCTCAGAGACTTTCAACATGGCACTGTCATAGGATGCCACCTTTCCAGCAATTTAGTTCGTAAAATTTCTGCCCTGCTAGAGCTGCCCCGGCCAACTGTAAATGCTGTTATTGTGAAGTGGAAACGTCTAGGAACAACAATGTCTCAGCCGTGAAGTGGTAGGCCACACAAGCTCACAGAATGTGACCGCTGGGTGCTGAAGCGCGTAGCTCGTACAAATCGTCTGTCCTCGGTTGCAACACTCAATACAGGGTTCCAAACGGCCTCTGGAAGCAACGTCAGCACAATAACTGTTCATCTGGGTCTTCATGAAATGGGTTTCCATGGCCGAGCAGCCGCACACAAGCCTAAGATCACCATGCACAATGCCAAGCATCGGCTGGAGTGGTGTAATTGGACCATTGGAAACCTATAAGCAATGCATTCTCTGGAGTGATGTATCACCCTTCACCATCTGGCAGTCCAACGGACAAATCTGGTTTTGGTGGTTGCCAGGAGAATGCTACCTGCCCCAATGCATAGTGCCAACTACAGCATACAATGACATTCTAGACAATTCTGTGCTTCCAACTTTTTGACAACAGTTTGGGGAAGGCCCTTTCCTGTTTCAGCATGACAATGCTCCCGTGCACAAAGCGAGGTCCATAAGAAATGCGAGCCAGGCCTAATTGCCCAACATCAGTGCCTGACCTCACTAATGCTCTTGTGGCTGAATGGAAGCAAGTCCCCACAACAATGTTCCAATATCTAGTGGAAAGCCTTCCCAGAAGAGTGGAGGATGTTATAGCAGCAAAGGGGGGACCAACTCCATATTATTGGGCATTATTTTGGAATGAGATGTTCGATGAGCAGGTGTCCACATACTTTTGTCTGTTATTATGCGCGACACAACGCAGAGAGCCTGGATACAGCCATTAGCCGTGGTATATTGGCCATATAGCACAAACCTCCAAGGTGCCTTGTTGCTATTATAAAATAAATGTTTTGTCATAACTGCGGTCTGATATACAACGGCTGTTTGCCAATCAGCATTCAGGGCTTAAACCACCCAGTTTATAATGTCATTTAGATACTGAATATGATTGTAGTATATGTCACAAGGTACGTTTTTAACAGTGTAATAAAGGTAAGTTATGGTAAGTTTGGTTATTTTTATGTCTAATGTATATGTGTTTATAAATCAGCACTTTCTCCCTCCCCTATTTGAACAATTCTTTAACTTTAATCTAATGTACTCCATTGATTTTCAGAGGAAAGAGTTATGCCTGACTCGCTGTCCTCTCCCTCCCCGCCCAGGCTACCCCGGTGTGAAGGGAGCCAGAGGTGATGCAGGCTTTCCAGGCCCAGCTGGGATGAAGGGACAACCAGGAGATCCAGGAGGCGATGGCTCTCCAGGACTCAGGGGTCTTCCAGGACCACCGGGCCCCGGGGGAAGAGACGGCATCCCTGGGGGACCAGGAAGAAAGGGTAAGGTGCTGGTGGATAACCGAACATACACACCTCCATAGCTAACTTCCAAGCCAAGGTAGGGTGGACACTCACAATAGTGCAAATCTCAAATTACACCATTCAGTGCAGTAGTTTTTAACCAGAGCCACGTCGGGCACTTGGCATTTTTAGAGAGATGAGTAGAGTAATTGGACCCATACCTACTATTGCTCTATTGATGTTTATTTGGCTTGAAAATGTCGATGTAAAGTGGATATTACTCAGATCCACGAGCCATTTTCTAATCATGATTCCTTTCCTGTTCACAGGCGAGAGCGGTTACCCCGGACTGGTGGGTTTCCCCGGAATGCCAGGTAACCCTGGAAGACCTGGAGGTCCAGGAGGGAAAGGAGCTCCCGGATTCTCAGGAAGAGACGGTCTGCCCGGAGATTTCGGAGCGCCAGGACCTAAAGGTGCAGGATTGGGAATGACAGAACTAATGGAATAATGGGAAGGGAGTGGATAGGGAGTAGATGATCATTTTAGTTTAGCTTCACAAATGTTTCTCTTCGGCTTGCTCAAACCCTATGGCGTAGAAGAAACCCTAACTGTATTATTTGGTTCAAAGAGAAACGGAATGATGTGGCTTCTCTCTTATGTGTGTGTGTTCCAGGTGACAGAGGTAACGCTGGTCCACCCGGCGCTCCCTCTCGACCCGTCAGAGTTGAGTACATTGAGAAGGGACAGATGGGCGACAATGGGGCCAATGGTCTACCCGGTTTCCCTGGACCTAGAGGTAGGTGGTAGGCTACAAATCAAAATTGTCATCCGTTTTGTGCCAAATGTGGGTCACCAACAAGGTCTTACATCTGCCATTTTGTTACAAATGTGTGCCACTAACCTAGGCTGAAGATAACAAAGGTTAATACAAGAGGGTTCTAATATCCCATCACTCTTTGCGTAAATGCGGAAGATTTCGAAACAATCGGACCAGAGATGCTAGTTAGCAACGGTGCTGATCCTATGAATCCGTTTATTTTCAAAAGCATCCTCTTGGAATTATTACGTTATCCAGTTTAGGACATCTTCAACCTGGCCACCATCAAGCTCCTGCAGCAGCCATTTTGTGCTAAACGTGTGTCACCAACAAGCTCCTGCAGCCGCCATTTTAGATCAAATGCTCATCACGAACAAGCTCCTTCAGCCGCCATTAAGGATCAAATGCTTATCACCAACAAGCTCCTACATCCTCCATTTTGTGCCTCCCTGTCCCCAGGTGACAAGGGTTTCCCAGGGCTGCCTGGTCGACAGGGTTTGCCCGGACTGCCTGGTTATGCTGACAGGGCTAAAGGTGAACAAGGACTTTCTGGTCTCCCCGGTCGCCCAGCCGGGCCAGGCTACCCAGGACCTAAAGGATCTCCCGGTATCATCGGCTTCCCTGGCATGCCTGGACCTAGGGTAGGCACATACACCACCATACAAAGAGTTTAACAGTGATGTTATAGGCAGTAGACAGAAGTGGCAGTTGATGTTATACTGAGTTTGACATATTATTGTTCTGTAGGGTGACGATGGCGAACCTGGTTTCCCTGGAAACCCCGGAGTCTTTGGTCAGCCAGGTGCTAAAGGTGAGTAGCTGTCGCATCACCTGTTGTATACCTACCTGTGAACCTCATGTCATCTTACTGTACCTATGTTGGTCTCTTCCCTGTGCTATTCTCTTAACTGTAGTCCCTTACCATTGTTGGTCTCTTATCTGTGCTATTCTCTTAACTGTATTCTCTTACCTGTTGTATTCTGTTATCTCTGCCATTCTTTCCTGTACCTTTTCAGTGTAAAGGTTTTGTATTGGTTAAGTTCTTACCTGTATATTGTATGGTTCTCAGGTGAGAGAGGTGACTCGTCCGGCTACCCCGGAGGTCCCGGAGCTAAAGGTGAGGCCGGAACACCTGGTTACTCAGGTGACCCAGGTGCTAAAGGCGCCCCCGGGGACAATGGTTTCGCAGGTGGCCCTGGGTTCAACGGACAGAAGGGAGCACCGGGAGATCGAGGAATACCCGGACAAATGGGTGAGTGGGGATGATAATGTCACAGGAAGTGATGTCATAAAGGCCACACAGATTAATCATGTCACAGGAAGTGATATAGAAAAAAAGAGGGAAAGAAACCTTATCATTATTAATATTTTCTTTACATTCATTTGTCCCCCCTTCTCAGGTACCCCTGGTTTCACTGGCGCTAAGGGTCTGAACGGATACCCAGGAGGAAGAGGTCTGGACGGGATGCCTGGCCGCTCCGGCTCCCCTGGAACATCTGGAGAGAAAGGTTTGTTTCGACACTCTGAACCATAGTCTCCTCTAGCTTTTCCATGCCACACATTACCATTGTTAATACAACATCATTGGCCTGAGAGAAAATGGTTCTTTATCTTAAACTGACATGGCTTGCTCGAACATAACTTTAGTATGTTTTATTTTAGGCGATATAATGCAATAATAGTATTCTTTCTCAAGGTCTGCCGGGATCTCCTGGTCTTGATGGGCTCAACGGACTGGCTGGACCCAAGGGTCTACCAGGAACCCCAGGTTATAGTGACGGGGGTCGTCCCGGCACTCCTGGAGCAGCCGGTCTGAAGGGAGAAAGGGGCTCCTCCATCCCAGGTGGACCTGGGTACAATGGAGAGAAGGGAGCTAGAGGAGAGTCAGGTGAGAAAGATCAATCAATCAGAATCAAATAATCAATCAAATGTATTTTATAACACTTTTTATATCGGCAGTAGTCACAAAGTGCTTAAAAGATAGCCGGCTTACAACCCCAAAGAGCAAGCAATGCAGGGGTAAAAGCACAGATGAGCGTAGATGAGTAACCTTGAGTAACGTGATGACCGACTCCAACCCTAACACTGCCTATAGACTTGTGTTAGCTCCCTGAGCTAATGCCTATGCTTTAGCTCAGCGGGCTAACACAGTCTTGTGGCGTGCAGAAGACCAGGGTTTCGAACACTGGTTGGTCACACATACATAGATAATATACAGTGCCTTCGGAAAGTATTCAGACCCCTTGACTTTTTCCATATTTTGTTACGTTACAGCCTTATTCTACAATTGATTCAATTGTTTTTTCCCCTCATCAATCTACACACAATACCCCATAATGACAAAGCGAAAACAGGTTTCTAGAATTTTTTTGCAGATTTATAAAAATAAATAAAAAATAGAGCCTTTGCTATCAGACTCGAATTTGAGCTCCTGTTTCCATTGATCATCATTGAGATGTTTCTACAACTTGATTGGAGTCCACCTGTGGTAAATTAAATTGATTGGACATGATTTGGAAAGACACACCTGTCTATATAAGGTCCCACAGTTGACAGTGCATGTCAGAGCGAAAACCAAGCGATGAGGTCGAAGGAATTGTCCGTAGACAGGATTGTGTCAAGGCACAGATCTAGGGAAGGGTACTAAAACATTTCTGCATCATTGAAGGTCCCCAAGCACTCATTCTTAAATGGAAGACGTTTGGAACCACCAAGACTCTTCCTAGAGCTGGCCACCCGGCCAAACTGAGCAATCGAGGGAGAAGGGCTTTGGTCAGGGAGGTGACCAACAACCCGATGGTCACTGGCAGAGCTCCAGAGTTCCTCAGTGGAGATGGGAGAACCTTTCAGAAGGACAACTGTCTCTGCAGCACTCCACCAATCAGTGGCCGATGGAAGCCACTAAGAGTATTATATAATTGATCGAGTGACTATGGCTTTTCAAGTAACCTCGCAGTGCTATTTACAGAGTTAGCTTTAGGTAAATGTTGTGATTTTTCAGCAATTTCTGAACCGGCGACCAAAAACAAGCTACATATGGGCAGTACCAAAACATGTGATCTAATGATTCTGTCTCTTTGCAGCAAAATCTGCAGAGCTGGGATGGTTGTATTCCCCATTGCCATAACTTTCTATTTGTTGCAAGAATTTTGTATAATAATTTGAATCCGGAATTGTTTTGTGTATCAGTTCATAAACCGTGTGCCATGAAAATCTCTTCCCAACTATTTTACAACCTGTATGGTGCAGCTGTACATTTTTTGGTCCTTAAATGAACCTGGTTTACTTTTTTATTTATCACAATTGTGACCGACTGTCTAGATTCGGTCTTATGTAGCAAAATGTAAAAGTTTGATGTAGTTTATTTGTCACAGGATACAGAAGGTGTAAATCGTACAGTGATAGTACTTGCATAGTAGCAATATCAAAAACAGAAAGTGTCCAGATAAAAATATTTTATTAATATTTTATCGTTATTAGATGACGCTTACCCGACACACTTGTCTAAATTAATGGGTCATGTGAAAGAAATGCTATAACCAAACTTCAGCCACATCTAGCTGAGTGGATGGGAAACTATTGTCTAGACATGTACACATGTTCATGAAATACAATCGATGGCCATAATCACCCCCAGACACACTTGCTAATTTGATGGGTCATGTAATAATCCGGCCGAAGTGGAGTCTTTTGTTTAGACATGCAGCTAGCTAGCTAACTAGCTAGCTAAACAATGAACCGGCATAACCCCAACTTCTACTTCTACCAATTCAAATGTTTTCATAGCTGTAGTATGAATCTGCAGGTGGCTAAAGCTAACAAACCTGGTTCAATGTTAACTAGCTAACAATAGGCTATAACTAGCAATACAAATGGGGATTTCTGATTCAAATAATATTACTACACAGATTACACACGTAATGTTAGCTAGCGAGCCAGCAAGCTAATGTTTGCTAGCTAACTAACGGTATGCTTTAACTTGCAATAAAAATGACTTTCTGACAAAATTAGAAACATATCTGGAAAATGTAGCTAGACTCTTACCCATATACATGGATGAACGTTTCACGGCAGACTGGAACCATTTAAAACTTAAGTTTTTTTGTAGCTACATCTTGTTTGGCCAGCTTTGCGTCAAGCCACTCCGGTTCACACTGATTGTGGCGTGTGCAGAAAGTAGCCCATCACTTTTTCCTACAGATCTGTCGATTCAGGGCATCAATGTTGTTGAGAAAAGTAGCAAAACTTTTGTAGTTTTCGATGGCTAACGTTATATCTTTCAAAAACGGCGCAGTAGAAATGACTGTCAACACATACTGAACAGCTCATGTTATAGACAAAAGCGTGCTACATGGCAGACCAATCCAAACTCATCTCCCGGCATGTCCAGCCCATACATTATCTCAGCCAATCATGGCTAGTGGGAACGTTCCTGTCTTTTTCCATGGCTAAACCAACTAGGCTCGTAATTTAACCATTGTATTCGTATTTATGGATGGAATACAAGTTTGTTATTAAGGCACATGAAAGTTCATATGTTCCAGAAGGCATTTCTGCCCAAAAACTCATTTTGATAAAAAATAAATGTTTACGTTCAAATGCTGCTCCTGAGAAGTAAAAGTCACCCAGTAAAGTTCTACTTGAGTAAAAGTATAACATTATTTGGTTTAAAATATACTTAAGTATCAAAAGTAAAAGTATAAATCATTTATAATTCCTTATATTAAGCAAACCAGATGACACCATTTTCTTTTTTTGGAAAAAAAATTCTTTCCAACAATCGTTTCAAAAGATTTTTTTTACAGAAAGCCAGGGGCACACTCCAACATTCAGACATAATTTACAAACAAAGCATGTCGGTTTAGTCAGTCCACCAGATCAGAGGCAGTGGGGATGACCGGGGATGTTCGGTTGATAAGTGTGTGAATTGGCGTATTTTTCTGTCCTGCTAAGAATTCAAAATGTAACGAGTACTTTTGGGTGTCAAGGAAAGTGTATGGAGTACAAAGTACAATATTTTCTTAATGAATGTAGTGAAGAAAAATTAAAAGTAGTCCAAAATGTAAATAGTAAAGTACAGATACCCCAAAAAATGACTTAAGTAGTACTTTAAAGTATTTTTACTTAAATACTTTCCTGAAACGAGTCACAATTTTCTTTTGCCAATTTTAACCTTTAATGCAGGGCCAACAAGTTCCTTACCTTCTCCCCTTTCCACATAACTCAACAACAAAAAAATTGCTGTAATGCTGCAGTCAGTTGGTTGTAATTTTGGATAGAGCAGAAATGTCCATATATGTTTGTTATCTGCATGTGTGACATAACTCCACCAGTCCTATTTATGATATAATTTACAAAGATTATATATATGTTTTTTTTATCAATTAGTATATTTGAGCTCAACACTAATATTTGTTGTAATATTTGTTATGTCTTTTGTGGTTTATTCAACTGAAATTGCAACCAGCTTTCTTTTGCTTGTTTTAAAAGTAGCAATATTTTGGAGATGATTTCATTTTCAAATAACCGAAAGCGAGAGGTTGTAATCTGAATGAAGGGAAAAAGGCATTCTTGAACATGGGGTGAGCAATTCTTACTAATCTGCTAGAGAAACAGTTTTAATTTAATTATAGTTTTTGTATGCCTTTAGTGAAAGGTACTATGCTTTAATATTTAATAATTTTAGCCCTACGAATTCATATTCATTATATAAAAAGGCAGTTTAATTTTGTCTGGCTTGTCGTTCCAAATGAATTGGAAAAAGTTTGCTCATATAATTACAAAAACAAATCGTTAGGTGTAGGCAGGGCCATAAGTAAATAGATAAACTGGGTATGACTAAAGAATAAATTAGGGTGATGTTTCCACAAATAAACAGGTGTTGTCCTTGCCATGTTTGCAAGATCTTATCTAATTTGGCTAACTGTCTATTAAAATGTATTGTAGTGAGAGAATTTCTTTATTTTGGGATATGCATACCGAGTATGTCCACTTCACCGTCGGACCATTTTATTGGTAAACTACACGGTAATGTAAAAGTAGTATTTTTTAGTGATCCAATATGTAATATGGCTTACATATCATAATTTGGTTTTAATCCAGAGAGGTTAGAGAAATGATCTAGATCCTCTATGAGGCTGTGCAGGGATCCAACCTCTCACAGCTTTGTTTTTTAAGCCCTGGATTTCTCGCCCCTTGATATTATTGTTGGATCTGATTTTAATAATAGCTAACATTTCGATGGCCATAATAAATAGATATGCCGATTGTAGGCAACCTTGTTTTATTCCTCTTGACAATTTAATACTTTCTGAGAAGTAGCTATTATTTACCATTTTACACCTGGGGTTACTATACATAACTTTAACCCATTGTATAAGAGTTTCTCGTAAATTAAAATTGTCCAGGCATTTATATATAAATTCCAGTTGTGGTTTATCAAAGGCCTTTTCAAAGTCACCTATGAATACCAGGCCTGGTTTCCCAGATTTTTCATAGTGTCTTATTGTTTCCAGTACTTGTCTTATATTATCTCCAATGTATTGTCCATGTAAAAAACATGTCTGATTAGGATGAATAATATCCGACAATACGTTTTTATTTCTATGCAATTTGCTAGGATTTTGGCATCGCAACAATGAAGTGTAAGAGTTTCCAGTTTTTTAGGTGGACTGGATCTTTATATTTACCACCTGGGTCCTATTTCAGTAATAGTGAAATCAGACCTTCCTAAGTATCTGATAGTCTACTATTTTTATAGGAGTAGTTAAAACATGCTAATAACAGACCTCTGAGTACATCGAAAAAAAGGTTTGATATGCCTCAACTGGTATGCCATCCAGCCCTGGACTATTAGTTCCTCTATTTCCTTTGTTAATATAAATATTTTAACCAAAATTGTTTTTGTTTTAAAGAGGAGTATTGAATTGAATGGCCTCTAAAGACACATTTAAAAGTGTCCCATACAATAAGGTGATCTGCTGTACCTATGTTATGTAGGACAAAGTCAGTCATAAATTATTCTGTCTTGGTTAAAAACAAGTTGTCATCCAGTAGGCTCTGATAAAATGTCCAATATCCTCGCCCTTGCGGAAATTCTGTAAGAGTAATGTGTATACCAATTATTTGATGGTCCGACCACATTCGGTCCCCATCAACACTCTTAACTTTTGGTGGCAGCGAGAATAACATAAGAAAGTAGTCAAGATGACTAGCTTGATTGAGCCTCCGCCATCCATGATTTCCTTAAGTGCATGAAGGTGATAGTTTACGGTCCATAATATATTTCTTGTTTCACTATTCCCTGTAATTTCCTGTAATAGTGTACTTCTTTTGACCAGAGTCGGTTTCTAAAGCAGAAACAGTGAGGCACCAAGGGTAACTAGTGTGTGTGTGTGTTGATGCTGACCACAACTCTTGTCTGGATGTCAGGGGGTCCTGGTGTGACGGGCTTCCCAGGTATGCCTGGTCCTCGCGGGGAGACTGTCTTTTCTAACATCCCTGGACCACTGGGAGACCCTGGCCTGCCAGGAATCGATGGAGAAGAAGGTAATTTAACCCTTCATTTGGTCTTTTACAAAACTATAGATTAATTGTAACTTATATATTTTACTTATTTTGTACATACAGTTGAAGTCAGAAGTTTACATACACTTAAGTTGGAGTCAATAAAACTATTTTTTCAACCACTCCACAAATTTCTTTTTAACAAACTATAGTTTTGGCAAGTCGGTTAGGACATCTACTGTGTGCATGACACAAGTCATTTTTCCAACAATCGTTTACAGACAGATTATTTCACTTATAACTCACTGTATCACAATTCCAGTGGGTCAGAAGTTTACATACACTAAGTTGACTGTGCCTTTAACAGCTAGGAAAATTCCAGAAAATTATGTCATGGCTTTAGAAGCTTCTGATAATTGACATCGTTTGAGTCAATTGGAGGTGTACCTGTGGATGTATTTCAAGGCCTACCTTCAAACTCAGTGCCTCTCAAACTCAGTGACATCATGAGAAAATCAAAAGAAATCAATTAAGACCATGGGACCACGCAGCCGTCATACCGCTCAGAAAGGAGATGCGTTCTGTCTCCTAGAGATGAGCGTACTTTGGTGCGAAAAGTGCAAATCAATCCCAGAACAGCAGCAAAGGACCTTGTGAATATGCTGGAGGAAACAGGTACAAAAGTATCTATATCCACAGTAAAACGAGTCCTATATCGACATAACCTGAAAGGCCGCTCAGCAAGGAAGAAGCCACTTCTCCAAAACCGCCATAAAAAAGCCAGACTATGGTTTGCAACTGCACATGGGGACAAAGATCGTACTTTTTGGAGAAATGTTCTCTGGTCTGATGAAACAAAAATAGAACTGTTTGGCCATAATGACCGTCGTTATGTTTGGAGGAAAACACCTTCCCAACCGTGAAGCACAGGGGTGGCAGCATCATGTTGTGGGGGTGCTTTGCTGAAGGAGGGACTGGTGCACTTCATAAAATAGATGGCATCATGAGGGAGGAAAATTATGTGGATATATTGAAGCAAAATCTCAAGACATCAGTCAGGAAGTTAAAGCTTGGTCGCAAATGGGTCTTCAAAATGGACAATGACCCCAAGCATACTTACAAAGTTGTGGCAAAATGGCTTAAGGACAAGAAAGTCAAGGTATTGGAGTGGCCATCACAAGGCCCTGACCTCAATCCTATAGAATATTTGTGAGCAGAGCTGAAAAAGTGTGTGCGAGCAAGGAGGACTACAAACCTGACTCCATTACATCAGGAGGAATGGGCCAAAATTCACCCAACTTATTGTGGGAAGCTTGTGGAAGGCAACCAGAAACGTTTGACTCAAGTTAAACAATTTAAAGGCAATGCTACCAAATACTAATTGAGTGTATGTAAACTTCTGACCCACTGGGAACGTGATGAAATAAATAAAAGTTGAAATAAATCATTCTCTCTACTATTATTCTGACATTTCATATTCTTAAAATGAAGTGGTGATCCTAACTGACCGAAGACAGGGATTTTTTTACAAAGATTAAATGTCAGGAATTGTGAAAAACAGAGTTTAAATGTATTTGGCTAAGGTGTATGTAAACTTCCGACTTCAACTGTAATGTTGCTGCTACCGTCTCTTATGACCAAAAATAACTTCTGGGCATCAGAACTGTGATTACACAACACGGACTTGCAGAATCGTTTTTTTTTCCTTTAACGAATCCGACGAGCTCGATGTGAATGATATACTGCTTTCCCGGAAACAGGCCCAGATCCCCGTCATTTGCGTGAAGAGAAGGCGGAGAAAAAGGGGCCAGAGGGCAGGCTGCCTTCTGAGAATTTGTAGTCGATCGACTAAACCCTCACTTCCTTCCATTCTGCTAGCAAACGTGCAATCTTTGGAAAATAAAATTGATGAACTACGTGGAAGATTAAACTACCAACGGGACATTCAAAACTGTAACATATTATGTTTCACGGAGTCGTGGCTGAACGACGACATTCTCAATGTACAGCTGGCTGCCGTTACGCTGTATCGGCAGGATAGAACAGCGACGTCTGGTAAGACAAGGGGCAGCGGACTATATATTTTTGTAAATAACAGTTGGTGCACGATATCTAAGGAAGTCTCAAGATTTTGCTCGCCTGAGGTAGAGTATCTCATGATAAGCTGTAGACCTAGAGAGTTCTAATGTGTATTTTTCGTAGCTGTCTACAAACCACCACAGACTGATGCTGGCACTAAGACCGCACTGAATGAGCTGTATTCCGCCATAAGCAAACAGGAAAATTCCGGGGACTAGTAGCCGGGGACTTTAATGCAGGGAAACTTAAATCCGTCTTACCAAATTTCTATCAGCATGTTAAATGTGCAGCCAGAAGGAAAAAACTCTGGACCACCTTTACTCCACACACAGAGACGCATACAAAGCTTGCCTTCCATTTGGCAAATCTGACCATAATTCTATCCTCCTGCTTACAAGCAAAAATTAAAGCAGGAAGCTCCAGTGACTCGATCAATAAAAAAAGTTGTCAGATGAAGCAGATGCTAAGCTACAGGACTGTTTTGCTAGCACAGACTGGAATGTGTCCCAGGATTCCTCCAATAGCATTGAAGAGTACGCCACATCAGTCATTGGTTTCATCAATAAGTGCATCGATGACGTCGTCCCCATAGTGACTGTATGTACATACCGCAACCAGAAGCCAGGCAACATCCGCACAAAGCTAAAGGCTAGAGCTGCCGCTTTCAAGGAGCAGGACTCTAACCCGGAAGCTTATACGAAATCCCGCTATGCCCTCTGACGAACCATCAAACAGGCAAGCGTCAATACAGGACTAAGATCTAATTGTACTACACCGGCTCTGACGCTCGTCGGATGTGTCATGGTTTGCAAACCATTACAGACTACAAAGGGAAGCACAGCCAAGAGCTGCCCAGTGACATGAGCCTACCAGACGAGCTAAACTACTTATACACTCGCTTCAAGGAAAATAACACTGAAACATGCATGAGAGCACCAGCTGTTCTGGAAGACTGTGTGATCATGGTCTCCGCAGCCAATGTGAGTAAGACCTTTAAACAGGTCAACATTCACAAGGCCGCAGGGCCAGACAGATTACCAGGAAGTGTACTGCGAGCATGCGCTGACCAACTGGCAATTTTCTTCACTGACATTTTCAACCTCTCCCTTTCCGAGTCTGTAATACCAACATGTTTCAAGCAGAACACCATAGTTACTGTGCCCAAGAACACAAAGGTAACCTGCTAAATGACTACCGACCCATAGCACTCACGTCTGTAGCCATGAACTGCTTTGAAAGGCTGGTCATGGCTCACATCAACACCATTATCCCAGAAACCCTAGACCCACTCCAACTTGCATACCGCCAAAACAGATCCACAGATGATGCAATCTCTATTGCACTCCACACTGCCCTTTCCCACCTGGACAAAAGGAACACCTATGTGAGAATGCAATTCATTGACTACAGCTCAGCGTTCAACACCATGGTGCCCTTAAAGCTCATCAATAAGCTAAGGACCCTGGGACTAAACACCTCCCTCTGCAACTAGATCATGGACTTCCTGACGGGCCACCCCCAGGTAGGGTAGGTAACAACACATCTGCCACGCTGATCCTCAACAAAGGGGCCCCTCAGGGGTGCGTGCTCTGTCCCCTCCTGTACTCCCTGTTCACTCATGACTGCACGGCAAGGCACGACTCCAACACCATCATTAAGTTTGTCGATGACACAACAGTGGTAGGTATGATCACCGATAACGACGAGACAGCCTATAGGGAGGAGGTCAGAGACCTGACCATGTGGTGCCAGGACAAAAACCTCTCCCTCAATGTGATCAAGACAAAGGAGATGATTGTGGACTACAGGAAAAAGAGGACTGAGCACTCCCCCATTCTCATCGACGGGGCTGTAGTGGAGCAGGTTGAGAGCTTCAAGTTCATTGGTGTCAACATCACCAACAAACTAACATGGTCCAAGCACACCAAGACAGTCATAAAGAGGGCACGACAAAACCTATTCTTCCCTCAGGAGACTGAAAAGATTTTGCATGGGTCCTCAGATCCTCAAAAGGTTCTACAGCTGTACCATCGAGAGCATCCTAACTGGTTTCATCACTGCCTGGTATGGCAACTGCTCGGCCTCTGACCGCAAGGCACTACAGAGGGCAGTGCGTACTGGGGCCAAGCTTCCTGCCATCCATCCAGGACCTCTATACCAGGCGTTGACAGAGGAAGGCCCTAAAAATTGTCAAAGACACCAGCCACCCTAGTCACAGACTGTTCTCTCTGCTACCGCACGGCAAGCGGTACCAGAGCGCCAAGTCTATGTACAAGAGGCTTCTAAACAGCTTCTACCCCCAAGCCATAAGACTCCTGAACATCTAATCAAATGGCCACCCAGACTATTTGCATTGTCCCCCCCCCCCCCCCCCCCTTTTACACTGCTGCTACTCTCTGTTGTTATCATCTATACATAGTTACTTTAATAACTCTACCTACATGTACATATTACCTCAACTAACCAGTGCCCCCGCACAATGACTCTGTACCAGTACGCCCCTGTATGTAGTCTCGCTATCGTTATTTTTCTGCTGGTCTTTAATTACTTGTTACTTTTATTTCTGATTTCTTATTTGTATTTTTTTTAAACTGCGTTGTTGGTTAGGGGCTCGTAAGTAAGCATTTCACTGTTGTATACGGCGCATGTGACTAATATGATTTGATTTGATCAGCTGAGATTTGTCTCCTTATATTCCTCCATCTCACTTTCCTCCTCTTTCTTCCATGTTCTTCTCCTCCTTTTTACTTTCCCCTCTATCTCTTTCCTCCCTACATCTCCCCATCTCTTACCACTCTATATCTATACCTAGTTTACTGAGTGTTAACATCTCCTCTCCCCTCTGTCCGTTCCTCCAGGTTGTCCTCTTCTCCTTCTCCTTCTCTCCATTTCTCCCTCTGAGTCATCTCTCATTCTCCTCCCTCCATCTAAATCGAACACTCTATAGACCTCTATACTGTGGCTAGTTCACTCTTGTGTTAATTGTTTATGGTCGGATCCTCCAGGTTACCGTGGTCCTCCAGGCCCCCCAGGCCCACCGGGGCCCGGTACAGCCCAAGGAGACAGAGGCGACTCTGGGCTATCTGGCATCCCTGGTACCCCTGGTAACCGTGGAGACCCTGGGGGTCCAGGTGGCCCAGGACGGGACGGAAACCCTGGATTCAAAGGTACAGGGATGACAAATCAATGTACTGTAATATCCATCAGAATGTGATTCAAAAGCAAGGTACAGTGATGATGGCTATCAGATTGAGGATGATTACCTTGATGGTAGCCTTATAGACTCAACAATATAGTTTCAAAAAAGGTTGATTTATTTCAAGTAAGATTCACTTTTGAATATCAACCTAAATTGGATGTTGATCTGAAACGTACAATTTGTCTGATGGGCACATTTGTTGACAACTCAATAAAGTATCAGCCAGAATTGGATGTTGATCTGACATTTTCTTACCCTGTAGTTGGTGTACCATGTGTCTGATGGGGTGTGTTGTACATGTTGTTGTTGTGTTGCCCAGGAGAGAGAGGTGACTCTGGGTACAGTGGAGCATCTGGACAAATGGGCTTCCCTGGAGATCCAGGATACTACGGTGGGAAAGGACCCAAAGGAAGGAGTGGTGAGAGACTTATCCTTTTAACACACACTGATCTTGAAGATGAAACACTTGTCTTTGTCAATTTGATTAATTCATTGTAAAAAAATGTACCTCTCATTTTGCGTTCTCTCTCTCTCTCCCTTCCTCCCCCTCCCCTTCCCCCCTCCTTTCCCCTCCTCACACTTCTCCCCCTCCCCCTCTAGGTAATACTGGTCGTAAGGGACCCCAAGGTATAACTTTCCCCTGGCAGGACAACCGGACAACCTATGGAGACATGGGAGACCCCGGGGCCAACGGAGCTCCAGGGCCCGTGGGAGAAGCAGGCAATCCCGGCATGCCAGGCAGGGGGGGTGAGTAGCCTACTTAGAACAGCCAGAGGCCAGGCAGGGGGGTAAGTAACCTACTGGGACTATATTCACAAAGCATCTCAGAGAAGGAATATTGATCTAGGATCAGTTTTGCCTTGTGTGGATTCAGACGAACCACAGTCACCTCCTAATTCCATTTCTAGGATCAGTTTACACTACCTTGATCCAAACCTGACACATTAGGTATTAAAACATGAAGTGACATCAGATCCTCCTCCTCTGTTCCAGGTCCTAAAGGCAGGCCCGGCGCGGTAGGGAAGCTGGGGAGGAACGGAGGGTCAGGCCTGGACGGACCTCTGGGAGACTCTGGTCCTCCTGGTTTCCCTGGACCTACCGGGTCACAAGGTGTGTGTGTGTGTGTGTGTGTGTATAGTGTCTACAGTATATTTGCCAACTGTGAGTATGAGTGTGTATCTAGAATGTCTGTATGTGAATCCGTCTGAACACACATCGACCTCTATACAACATGACAAGTCTTACATTGCTTTATAACTGCATCATAATGCATTATAGCCGGAGGTTTTAAGTAAAGTGATACCCGACATTTGAACCTGTGCTACTTACATACTCCCTCCCCACTTCTCCCCTCCCATCTCTTTTCACCTCCCCTCTCTCTTCCTCTCCTCTCTCACCCAGGTCTGCCCGGTAAGCCTGGCCTACAGGGTCCCCCAGGTAGTGTGGCGCGCAGCAGGAGTATTGGCTACACTCTGGTGAAGCACAGTCAGAACAACCAGGTGCCCATGTGTCCTCAGGGCATGGCTCAGCTCTGGGAAGGATACAGTCTGCTGTATGTTGAGGGGCAGGAGAAGGCCCATAACCAGGACCTTGGTGCGTCACACACACGCTTGCACACGCACACACACACACACACACACACACACACACACACACACACACACACACACACAAGGGCAACATGAGCGATTATACAATTCGGGCAGGCAGAGCGACCTACAAAACCTGTGGAAAGCTCAACTTTATATCTCTCCTCTCCTTCTCCCCCTTCTCTCCACCTCTCTCCCTCCTCTCCCCTCTCTCGCAGGTATGGCAGGCTCCTGCCTTCCCCGTTTCAGCACTGTCCCCTTCCTGTACTGCACGCCCAACGAGATCTGCTACTACGCCAGCCGCAACGACAAGTCCTATTGGCTGTCCACCACGGCACCCATCCCCATGATGCCGGTGGGAGAGGAGGCTATCAGCCAGTACATCAGCAGGTGCTCCGTGTGCGAGGCCTACTCCCAGCCTGTAGCTGTCCACTCACAGGACCTCACCATCCCTACCTGCCCTCCCGGCTGGAGATCCCTCTGGATCGGGTACTCCTTTCTCATGGTGAGTTGGGGGGGGGGGGGGGGGGGGGGGGGGATTAAGGCCAGATTTAATCCACTGTGCATTATAGAGCGTTGTCGCCCAGAGTGCCTTCTTAAGCCAATATTCCTGCGTTTGCGATCACATTCATGGCAACCGCTGAAGATGTCGGCTCAATCGTAAAATGACCTTTAAATGTCAATCACTCTTTGAATCCTGGCCTATATTTTATTCTCTAATGAAAGCTAGTTCACTGCCCAATAACTCCATAGTCTAAACCACCATCTAGAAACTAACACCTAGGTATTGTCTGGTCCCCTCCTCTCCTCTCTCTCTCTCCTTTCCCCCCCCCCCATACAGCACACTGCTGCCGGGGCTGAGGGCGGCGGCCAGTCCCTGAGCTCTCCAGGGTCCTGTCTGGAAGACTTCCGCGCCACGCCCTTCATTGAGTGTAATGGGGCCAAGGGCACCTGCCACTACTTTGCCAACAAGTACAGCTTCTGGCTGACCACGGTGGAGCCTAACCGGGAGTTCGACCCCCCTCCGATGGACACACTGAAGGGAGGCAACCAACGCAGCCGAGTCAGTCGCTGTCAAGTCTGCAGCAAGATCTTGTAGCTGGGATAAGAGTCGAAGATGGAGAGATGGATAGAAGATATGGGAAATGAAAAAGAGAGAGACTGAAACAACAAAGGAGAGGGTGATGATTACTTATCAGAAAGGAAAAAGAGAGATGGAGATGGAGTAATTGAAATGATAAAAAATACAAAATAAACTTTGACTGACTGAATTTGAGCACCTCTCCTGCTTCATCTAGGGGTCTCACTAGGAGGGTGAGGGGCTCCTGAAGGAGCCGACGAGGGCCCTTTTGTGGGTTTAGGATGCCCTTCTATCGATGTAAGACAGAAAGGGATGGAGAGATGAGCGGTCTTGTTCGAAACTAGATTATTACTGACAGTGGTGCTATACTGTATGTTTCATGTGTCTTTATTTTGTTCTTTTCACGTTGCTATGATTATGTGTCTGAAAACATTCACGGCTACCTCGGAGAGTGCAACCTCAAACCACCCCTTTGGCCTGCACTGAACCGGTTTCACTTCCTGGGCTACATCCCAAATGGCCTATATAGTGCACTACCCATAGGACTCTGGTCCAAAGTGGTGCATTACATAGGGAATATGATGCTATTTGGGATGAATACGTTATCTGCCGTTACAACTACATGCAGTCATGAACCTAAGAGACCTGCTACGCATACCTGTTGTATGCTATAGCTAGCCAACCGCTTTTTATACTCAAACACACACACACACCTATGATATCTATTATGTCTGCTTCAGTTAAGAGAAACAGTAAGTGTGTTATGATATGTGCTTGTGATTCTATTAGAAGCCAATATGTTCTTTTTTTTTGGTGCTACCCTACCCTGGGACTCAACTTGACAACAGTTTTGAAAAAGACAAATCCATCACTTTTTAAATATTAGAATGAGTGGCATAGACAGATCGGGTGAGGTAACGTCATCCCATGCCGAATCACTTGAAAGAAATGGTGATACTTCTATTTATGTAAGATCCCATTTATGCGTGTGTTTAATGTAGTGCGGTAATGTGAGTGCCTATAATTGGTATAAATCACAGGAGGCTGCTGAGGGGAGAACGGCTCACAACAATGGCATGAACGGAGCGAATGGAATGGCATCAAACACATGGAAACCATGCGTTGCATGCATTTGATACCATTCCACTTATTCAGCTCCAGCCATTATTATGAGCCAGTCCTCCCCAATGAAGGTGCCACCAACCTCCTGTGGTATGAATGGAGTCAGTCTGTGCAGGTAAAGATCTGTAACTTGTGCATTTCTTTTCAGTTTAGCTACAGCGATGGAGGTTGAAGGTTCTAACCACCAACATCAGCCCCCCCCCCCCAATTCACTGCTGGAACACACACCATCTACACTGAACACACATTATTGTGACCATCTCCTTTTAAGGAGCACTCCATCATTTGAGTTTCCACCTACAGTGAGACCCTAATAGTGGAGTGTGTAATGTCACTGTCACTGTGTTAGACAGCTAACATAGAGTTAAAGTAACTCAATGGTAGTTCCATGTTCCCAAGACCCACCCCTTTGTTTACAAATGCAGTTGTTAGGGGGGTTTCACACTTTGGGTGGAAACAGATATTGAATAGTGCTACTTTAAACTCACCTCCTTCACTGACTGGAATGGGTGACCAAGCCTATAGTACATTGCACCAAATCATGTTGGCTTTGTAATTATTTAGAACCATCATTTTCTCCATGGTTCCACTCAGGTTATCGAGGTGAGGAGAGTAACTATCTTCGCTCCATTTTGTTTTGTGACCAAATTTGGGTTTTTATAAACCCTCCACCACCCATACTTGAGCCAAAACATACAAGTACGCAGTAACTGCTTGGAAGGAATCACAAACTAACAACAAACACACCACACACACATTTTCTGTTACAATATTTGTTGTTGGACAGAAGCTTACTATCAATTTTATCAGAGCAAACGATAAGGCCTACTGTGTTGCTGTAGTCCCTATCTGCTCTCCTCAGTTCCTGTCATGTCGATGGATGTGTTCCAGTGCGACTACATTGCAGACGCCTGCCAGATCTCAAAACACCTGGATAGGTGATTAATATATCAGCTAGCCACATCATATGATCTAGCAATCTGATGCTAATGCAACGCTTGCAATGTAGGTGGCCTGGAACGCAGCCACTGATGTTAAAAGTGCTGGGTGCCTTAAGTTGTAACCACTATGACCACTATGTCTAACACACAGGCCCATCTCTCATTGGTAGCCCTGAGTACATCTTTTTCAATTACATTTTTTCTCATTTGTTGTTCTTTTGTCTGTAATCTAGATTGTAATTCTTATACTTCACTGTAATTATTCCCTGGTTCAAAGGTTATTTACAAATATATTTTGGGGGAGATGATCTGTACATTCGATGATAGGAACGAAACAAAAAAATGTTTAGGATATGTTTTATATGGAAATATATAATTCTATGAGTATATTTGAATGACACAAAAAGATAAAAACACATTTTTTTATTGTCACTGTTTTGACACTGACCTCTGTTGAATATATTCCACTGTCTTAAAAGGAATTTTGAGAACCTGAAAAATAAATATTTTTCATACAAATCCACATTTTACATGTATAACAGAGATGTATAACTGCAATGATTATGCAGACGTGCTACATTTTCCTCAGAGGACACAACAGATTTGGTCAAAAGGTGCAGTTTTGTGTTCACAATGAAATAAAAGCATTACAACTAACACAGATTCAGATTGAATGAAGAACGATGATTAGGATTGTTTGAGAGAAATTAAACACAATGATATACCACCTATACAGATCTAGACTACAGTATGTGTAAAAGGGTCCAAATTAAATATGTTGTTTGATGTAGTGGATTTACCACATTTGAAGAGTGCAACATACCTAACCTAGTAGGTACTTAACACATAAAGTGCTGTGTGCTTAACAAGACAACATTAAAGTTTAACACTTAGGTGATAACACTTTTATTTTGTCTTCATCTTTTCCGTGGAAAGCCACAGCAGTCATATTTGATTGTGAACCACTGACTAACACAACATCATCAATAGTTTTAAACCACTCTTGGATTGGGGAACATTTTGCTGCATTTACACAGGCAGACCAATTCAACTCTTTTCTCCGGTTATTGTCAAAATACCAATTTGCGGGAAAATAACATAATTGGGCTGCCTGTGGAAATGCAGCCTTTTAAGACTGCCACTGGATGGGGTCGTTGCATCAGGTAAGACAGTTTTCTTGTTGTATTTTGGAAAAAAATGTACGTAGTGTGTTGAGACCTTAAATACACTTTGTATCGACGGTTTTTGAATTTGATTTGACATATTAGGCTACGTTTTTTTAATGTTTGTCAAAACCTCTCATTCTTGAAAAAAATATATATTAATCATACAGCCTTCAGGGCTACCTTGAAAAAAAATATATATAACATAAATTCCACAGTGAAACATAAGATCCCCTGTGGCTCAGTTGATAGAGCAACACCAGAGTTTGTGGGTTCGATTCCCACGGTGGACCAGTACAGGGGGGGGGGGGAGTATTAAAATGTATTGCAGTATGCACTCACTACTCTAGGTCACTCTGGATAAGAGTATCTGGTAAATGACAACAACAAAATGGCAAAGTTTTTATGTTGAATTCCATAATGCTTTATATGGTGGGACATTTCTGGCTAGGTCAACTGATTTGTATATTAATGTATCTTTCCACAGTAATAATATGTGTATATTTAAGCCTACTATAAATGCAGATCGACTGATATATCAGATTCTGAGAGAGAGAGCCTTCTTCCTCTGCCGCAAAAAGCAGGGGTGTATTAATTACGGGAACCATTTACTGTTTAGCAACCAAACGGAAGCAAATGGAGCAACGGAACGAAACGGGGAGGGACCGACCTGAATTTGTCCAATAGAAACTGTCGTTTGCGTTTTGCCATCGGAGTAAACGAGTTATATTGCAAAACGTTTTGCAACAGAATCGACGTAATGATTACACCCAGAGAGTAACCCAGTTTCCGCTGAGCTGTTGTAAAATCACAGCTGGTTCAGCATCCACCACAACAACACACTGCTTAGCAGAAAAGCGAATTTAGGTTTTCTCCTCTGATTTGGAACACCTAAACAGGTAACTAGCTAACATTACTAACAACTGAATAAGCTCGACAAATGCTTGTTGTCACGTTATTACGAGTCTGTTAGCTATATATCTAGTAAATACGGTAGCTAGCTAACGTTATTGACATCGAATCGTTTCATGATCCAACATACCCAGCCAGCTAGCTAGCTAGTACCAAACGAATGCTAGCTAGCTGGCTGGGTATGTTGGATCATGAAACGATTCGATGTCAATAACGTTAGCTAGCTACCGTATTTACTAGATATTTCTGTGTTTTTATAATAACAATGTGCCTACTAGCTAGTAAGCTAACTAACGTTAGCTACGTTACATACACATGAATATCAGCCAGCTAACGTTAGCTAGCTAACGTCAAGGCAAGTTAACATAACGTTAGCTTTTGATTTTATCTTGCCAAGACAGCAAGCTAGGGAAAGAGGATACCTAGTCAGTTGCACAACTGAATGCATTCGTCTGAAATGTGTTTTCCGCATTTAACCCAACCGATCTGAATCAGAGGTGCGGGGTGCTGCCTTAATCGACACCAGTGCGTCATCGGCGCCCGGAAGCAGTTGTTTTTGTGGATTTAACTGCCTTGCTCAAAGGCAGATTTTTCCACATTGCTGGCTTGGGGATTTGAACCAGCTACCTTTTGGTTACTGCCTCAACACTCTACAGAGGCCTAAAAAATAAAACATTCCTGTCTCAATTTCTCATTCCCTCCGTCCATCCCTTTCTTCTCTCTTCTTTCTTTCCCTCCCTCCCTCCTTCTTGCTCTTTCCTACCCTCCTCCCCCTCTTCCCTCCCCATTCCTTCCTACCTCCCTCTCACCCTTCTCCCCGCTACCGTCCCTCCCTCCCCCTCTTCAGGTACGCTGGAATTTTCTGACACCCACTCGGACATGTCCTATGTCTTCATTAACGACTCGTCGCAGACCTCCGTTCCCCTGCTGCAGGTAGAGTCCAACACAAGGGGGCCAATCCCAAATCGACCCCTAGACCCGACGCCTTATGCACTTGTGGAGATCTGAGAGGATTTGACAGGCGTAAACAATATGGTAATAGAACCACTTGCTCACTGCAAAAGTGGAAGTTTCACCATGTTGCTTACAACTGTCAAATCCTCTCAGATCTTCGCACATGCATAGGATGTAGGGTCTCGGGGTCAATTTGGGATTGGGCAATAGTGTATTCACTTGGAAGCAAATGGGACAAAACGTGGAGGGACCTAGCTACCTGAATTTGTCCAATAAGAAACTCTCGCTTCTGTTGAAAAACCTTTTTGGTGGCAAAACATTTAGCTACGGTGTGCACGAATGAATACACCCCCAGTCTTTAAAGTTGATGGTTGCTAGGGTTGATAAAACGATTAGCCTAATCAAAGTTGTTTTATAAACTGAAAAAAATAAAAATTACCAGCAAAATTCAATAAAATGTGTGCGTGCAAAATAAACACATGGTTATTTATCTATTGTGGGGTGGAAAAGCTGTACATACTTTGAATCAAAATAAATAATTTAAACTTAGATCTCTGTCCAGCAGTAGAAAATATCTCTTAAATTGGGATGAAAAATATCACTAAATTGGGGGTTTTAAATGTTCAATTCAAAAAAGTTCTTAGTCATACAGCCACCATCAATGACACCATCAATTGACTATTATTGATCTAACTCATCCCGGGTTGTTATTGTAGTAGGGCGATTCCAGAGTTATGGACATTACATTTGCACGCAAAATCACAACTTTAATGTCTCACAGAATGGACAAACAAAATGTAAATTAAACTTTTCATGTGTGTGGCTATAGTACCCCTTGGGGGGAGTGTACCCCCCAAAAAGCAGACTTCTAAATATTGGCATGTTGGTGAAATAAAGAAAATAAGCATTATGGATGTTACATGAAATGGACAAGCTTTTTGGGGAGACTAAACATAATAGTAAAAGTAGTGAGTTTGTAAGTCTTTGCTTCTGGCCATGGATAGCCTTTTCGAAGGAAATTGGGAGTCCCATAGGGCGGCGCACAATTGGCCCAACGTCGTCTGGGTTTGGCCGGTGTAGGCCATCATTGTAAATAAGAATTTGTTCTTAACTGACTTGCCTAGTTAAATAAAATAAAAATTGGGGGTAAATATACGATTTTTTTGTATTACAATTCTTCCGAAATATTGTGCAAAATATGTAAATGAGACAATCTACATGTGCCTGTATTATTTTCAATACCATTGAAATAATAACTTATTATAAGTTAAGTATAACTATAAGAAACCTAAGATTTGTCAAATAAATTATATCCAGCTCAGGGCTCCAGCTATGCATTTGGTTTGCTAACTTGCTAAGTGGCTAGATGTCAAGATCAAGCTTCTTGGTTACAGCAGAGACATTCAATCCCCTCCTGGATCAAGATCCCTGTTATCTTAATTGTTTTGTGCGTCCCCCCTCCAATTTTTTTTTACTTTGAACAAAAATATAAACACAACATGCAACAATTAAAAATATTTTACAGAGTTACAGTTCATATAAGGAAATCAGTCAATTTAAATAAATTCATTAGGCCCTAATCTATGGATTTAACATGACTGGGAATACAGATATGCATCTGTTGATCACAGATACCTTTAAAAAAAAGTAGGGGCGTGGATCAGAAAACCAGTCAGTATCTGGTGTGAAAACCATTTGCCTCATGCAGCACAACACATCTCCTTTGCATAGAGTTGAACAGGCTGTTGAATGTTGTCCCACTCCTTTTCAATGGCTGTGTGAAGTTGCTGGATATTGGCGGGAACTGGAATACGCTGTCGATCCAGAGCATCCCAAACATGCTCAATGGGTGACATGTCTGGAGTATGCAGGCCATGGAAGAACTGGGACATTTTCAGCTTCCTGGAATTGTGGGCAGATCCTTGCGACATGGGGCCGTGCATAATCATGCTGAAACATGAGGTGATTGTGGAGGATGAATGGCACAACAATGATCTCATCACGGTATATCTGTGCATTCAAATTGCCATCCATAAAATGCAATTGTGGTCGTTGTCCATAGCTTATGCCTGCCCGTACCATAACCCCCCCGCCACCATGGGGCACTCTGTTCACAATGTTGACATCAGAAAACCGCTCGCCCACACGACGCCATACATCTGCCCGGTACAGCTGAAACCGGGAGTCATCCGTGAAGACAACACTTCTCCAGCGTTCCAGTTGCCATCGAAGGTGAGCATTTGGCCACTGAAGTCAATTACGAAGCCGAACTGCAGTCAGATCCTGGTGAGGACGACGAACACGCAGATGAGCTTCCGTGAGACGGTTTCTGACAGTTTGTGCAGAAATTCTTTGGTTGTTCAAACCCACAGTTTCATCAGCTGTCTGGGTGGCTGATCTTTGACAATCCCGCAGGTGAAGCCGCCGGATGTGTGTGGAGCTCCTGATCTGGCATGGTTACACATGGTCTCTGGTTGTGAGGCCGGTTGGACGTACTGCCAAATTCTCTAAAACGAAGTTGGAGGCAGCTTATGGTAGAAAAATGAACGTTGAATTCTCTGGAAACCGCTCTGGTGGACATTCCTGCAGTCAGCATGCCAATTGCATGCTCCCTCAACTTGAGACATCTGTGGCATTGTGTTGTGTGACAAAACCGCACATTTTAGAGTGGCCTTTTATTGTCCCCAGCACAAGGTGCACCTGTGTAATGATCATGTTGTTTAATCAGCTTCTTGATATGCCACACCTGTCAGGTGGATGGATTATCTTAGCAATGGAGAAATGCTCACTAACAGGGATGTAAACACATTTTGTGCACAAAACCAGAGAAATAAGCTTTTTGTGCGTATGTAAAATTTCTGGGAACTTTTATTTCAGCTCATAAAACATGGCACCAACACTTCACATGTTGTGTTTTATATTTTTACACTATATAACTTGTGGGAGGTGCTTCAGGAAGCATGGGGTGAAATCTCTTCAGATTACCTCAACAAATTGACAACTACCCTGCTCAAAAAAATAAAGGGAACACTTAAACATCACAATGTAACTCCAAGTCAATCACACTTCTGTGAAATCAAACTGTCCACTTAGGAAGCAACACTGATTGACAATAAATTTCACATGCTGTTGTGCAAATGGAATAGACAACAGGTGGAAATTATAGGCAATTAGCAAGACACCCCCAATAAAGGAGTGGTTCTGCAGGTGGTGACCACAGACCACTTCTCAGTTCCTATGCTTCCTGGCTGATGTTTTGGTCACTTTTGAATGCTGGCGGTGCTTTCACTCTAGTGGTAGCAGGAGACAGAGTCTACAACCCACACAAGTGGCTCAGGTAGTGCAGCTCATCCAGGATGGCACATCAATGCGAGCTGTGGCAAGAAGGTTTGCTGTGTCTGTCAGCGTAGTATCCAGAGCATGGAGGCGCTACCAGGAGACAGGCCAGTACATCAGGAGACGTGGAGGAGGCCGTAGGAGGGCAACAACCCAGCAGCAGGACCGCTACTTCCGCCTTTGAGCAGGAGGAGCACTGCCAGAGCCCTGCAAAATGACCTCCAGCAGGCCACAAATGTGCATGTGTCTGCTCAAACGGTCAGAAACAGACTCCATGAGGGTGGTATGAGGGCCCGACGTCCACAGGTGGGGCTTGTGCTTACAGCCCAACACCGTGCAGGACGTTTGCATTTGCCAGAGAACACCAAGATTGGCAAATTCGCCACTGGCGCCCTGTGCTTTTCACAGATGAAAGCAGGTTCACACTGAGCACGTGACAGAGTCTGGAGACGCCGTGGAGAACGTTCTGCTGCCTGCAACATCCTCCAGCATGACCGGTTTGGCGGTGGGTCAGTCATGGTGTGGGGTGGCATTTCTTTGGGGGGCCGCACAGCCCTCCATGTGCTCGCCAGAGGTAGCCTGACTGCCATTAGGTACCGAGATGAGATCCCCAGACCCCTTGTGAGACCATATGCTGGTGCGGTTGGCCCTGGGTTCCTCCTAATGCAAGACAATGCTAGACCTCATGTGGCTGGAGTGTGTCAGCAGTTCCTGCAAGAGGAAGGCATTGATGCTATGGACTGGCCCGCCCGTTCCCCAGACCTGAATCCAATTGAGCACATCTGGGACATCATGTCTCGCTCCATCCACCAACGCCACGTTGCACCACAGACTGTCCAGGAGTTGGCGGATGCTTTAGTCCAGGTCTGGGAGGAGATGCCTCAGGAGACCATCCGCCACCTCATCAGGAGCATGCCCAGGCGTTGTAGGGAGGTCATACAGGCACGTGGCGGCCACACACACTACTGAGCCTCATTTTGACTTGTTTTAAGGACATTACATCAAAGTTGGATCAGCCTGTAGTGTGGTTTTCCACTTTAATTTTGAGTGTGACTCCAAATCCAGACCTCCATGGGTTGATAAATTTGATTTCCATTGATAATTTTTGTTTGATTTTGTTGTCAGCACATTCAACTATGTAAAGAAAAAAGTATTTAATAAGAATATTTCATTCATTCAGATCTAGGATGTGTTATTTTAGTGTTCCCTTTATTTTTTTGAGCAGTGTACAATGCCAAAGGTCTGCAAGGGTGTAGTTGCTGCAAATTGAGGATTCTTTGACGGAAGCAAAATGTATTATTTCAATAAAAAAAACGTTATTTATAACCTTGTCAACGTCTTGACTATATTCCTTTTCATTTTGCAACTCGCTTCATGTATGTTTTCATGGAAAACAAAGACATTTCTAAGTTACCCCGAACTTTTGAACGGTAGTTTATTATTATTATTATAATAAAACAAATTTGAAATAGCGCCTGTTGTGTGCACATTCGGTAATACCACATACCCTGATATGCTACAGAACTGGTATGACGGTATGAAAATCTGGATACCGCCCAAACCTAGCCTATACTGCCAATCCACTTTTCTGGACACTGGATGAAGTCAATATATTTTGGGGGGCTTTCATTTGGAGAAAAAAAATACTCCAGGACTATTCACAGATTGTTGATAAACACTCTTATCTTTCTTTCTAACATAGTACTGCGATGTAGATAAATGCATTTCAGCATATTTTGTACAAGAGAATCTTAGCAAGAACACATGTCGTTAGTTAGATGGCCAATGAAATGACAACTTTCTTTTGCGGATGCTCAAGTTGACTTTCCCACGGAATTGCCCAGTAGAGAATGTGTTCTCAATAACTTACCTGGTTAAATAAAGGCAAATCCCTAACTGCAGGCCTGCATTGACGGGGACCTGCCTTTCGCCAAGCGGCTACTGGAGACGGGCTGTGACCCAAACATACGGGACAACCGGGGTCGTACGGGCCTGCACCTAGCGGCCGCCAGGGGGAACGTGGACATCTGTTGGTTCCTCCATAAGTTTGGGGCGGACCTCCTGGCGACAGACTACCAGGGTAACACGGCCCTGCACCTCTGTGGACACGTGGATACCATCCAGTTCCTGGTGTCCAACGGCCTCAAGATAGACATCTGGTAAGAGAGGGGCTGGGGGTTGGACTGAGGGGTAGTGGCATTAAAACATTTTTAGAGAGCTTGAATGCTGAGAGTGGCTCAAGTCTAGATATATCTGGTGAGAAAGGGAAGGAGAGAGGAGTAACGCTAGTGTTGGAATGGTTCAGAGCCTTAGTGACAGCCTACCCTCTGACAAAAATGTGCATTGTCATGGACCATCCAAGACACATTAAACTAGCAAACGTAACAACCCTGGTTTTGCCATCCTGAATAATATTGTCCTTTATCCCGTTTCTACTCCATGGACTGATGCAGGACAGTAAATGTGGGCGCAACATCTGAAAGGAGCACCAGCGCCTCTTCACAATCTTAACATCCAAGCGTTCCCTTTCACTTTCTCAGTAACCACAACGGGTCGACTCCCCTAGTACTGGCCAAGAGGCGCGGGGTGAACAGGGACGCTATCCGTCTGCTGGAGGGCCTGGAGGAGCAGGAAGTGAAAGGATTCAACAGAGGAGCCCACTCCAAACTGGAGACCATGCAGATGGCTGAGAGCGAGAGGTGAGGGAGGAGGAGGTCGGGGGGGGGGGGGGGGGGGGCATGCAAGCTAGCAATTAGGCGACGCGAGTGTTCTTAACTCTGTTACACCCATTCTAAGCTGGAGACCATGCTGATGGCAGCGAGCAGAAGGTGAGGCGGGGAGAGGCGGGGACAGGGTAGCACGAGGTGAAAGGGTTCCACGGGGGGGTGACTATTGTAGTATGTGTGTTGTAGTTCCGGATTCACACCCGCTCACAAGAGAGACTAGAACAGAAGTGCAGCATATAAAATGTGAATGAATTTGCATCACTGTGTACTGGTTTTCAAACCCACCTTCAATGTCTCTCCGCTCCTCCGATAATCTCAGTGTGTGTGTATATAAGTAATGTTGCAGTCTATCGCATTTACCACCATCTCCCCTCTCTCCCCCCTCAGTGTGGCGGAAAGCCACTCTTATCCACAGTACCAGTCGAAAGTTTGGACACACCTACTGATTCAAGGGTTTTTATTTATTTTTACGACTTTCTACGTTGTAGAATAATAGTGAAGACATCAAAACTATGAAATAACACATATGGAATCATGTTGTAACCAAAAAAGAAATTTTAGATTCTTCAAAGTAGCAACCCTTTGCCTTGATGACAGCTTTGCACACTTTTGGCATTCTCTCAATCAGCCTCATGAGAAATACTTTTCCAACAGTCTTGAAGGAGGTCCCACATATGCTGAGCACTTGTTGACTGCTTTTCCTTCACTCTGCGGTCCAACTCATCCCAAACCATCTCAGTTGGGTTGAGGTCGGGTGATTGTGGGTGATCCAGGCTGCATCACATCCGGCCGTGATTAGGGCGACACCCGGGTTTGGCCCGAGTAGGCCGTCATTTTAAAATAAGAATTTGTTCTTAACTGACTTGCCTAGTTAAAGACAAATCAATTCTGGAGGCCAGGTCAGTTACTCTCCCTGGTCAAATAGCTCTTACACAGAATTGAGTTGTGTTTTGGGTCATTGTCCTGTTGAAAAACAAATGATAGTCATACTAAGCACCAGATGGGATGGCTTATCGCTGCAGAATGCTGTGGTAGCCATGCTGGTTAAGTATGCCTTAAATTCTTAATAAATCACAGACAGTGTCACCAGCGAAGCACCATCACACCTCCTCCTCCATGCTTCACGGTGGGAACCAGACATGAGGAGATCATCCGTTCACCTACTCTGCGTCTCACAAAGACACAACAGATTTCCACCGGTCTAATGTCCATTGCTTGTGTTTCTTGGCTCAAGCAAGTCTCTTCTTATTATTGGTGTCCTTTAGTAGTGGTGTCTTTGCAGCAACTCGACCATGAAGGCCTGATTCACACAGTCTCCTCTGAACAGTTGATATTGCGATGTGGATGTTACTTGAACTCTGTGAAGCATTTATTTGGGCTGCAATTTCTGTTCCTGATAACTCTAATGAACTTATTCTCTGCAGCAGAGGTAACTCTGGGTCTTCCATTCCTGTGGCGGTCCTCATGAGAGCCAGTTTCATCATAGCGCTTGATGGTTTAAAAATTCTTGAAATTTTCTGGATTGATATCTTAAAGTAATGATGGGACTGTCGTTTCTCTTTGCTAATTTGAGCTGTTCTTGCCATAATATGGACTTGGTCTTTTACCAAATAGAGCTATCTTCTGTATACCACCCCTGCCTTGTCACAGCACAACTGATTGGCTCAAACGCATTAAGACATTCCACAAATTCACTTTGAACAAGGCACACCTGTTAATTGACTACCTCATGAAGCTGTATGAGAGAATGCCAAGAGTGTGCAAAGCTGTCATCAAGGCAAAGGGTGGCTACTTTGAAGGATCTCAAATATAAAATATATTTTGGTTTGTTTAACATTTTTTGGGTTACTACATGATTCCATATGTGTTATTTCATAGCTTTGATGTCTTCACTGTTATTCTACAATGTAGAAAAAAGGAAAAGTAAAGAAAAACCCTTGAATGAGTAGGTGTGTCCAAACTTTTGACTATACAAAACATTAAGAACAGCCACTCTTTCCATGACAGACTGACTAGGTTAAAGCTATGATCCCTGATTGGGGTCCCTTGTTAAATCCACTTCAATCAGTGTAGATGAAGGGGAGGAGACGGGTTAATGAAGGATTTCTAAGCCTTGAGACCATTGACACATGGATTGTGTATGTTTGCCATTCAGAGGGTGAATGGGCAAGACAAAAGATTGAAGTGCCTTTGAACGGGGTATGGTAGTAGATGCCAAGAACTGCCAAGAACTGCAACGCTGCTGGTTGTTTCTTGCTCAACAGTTTCCCGTGTGTGTCAAGAATGGTCCACCACCCAAAGGACATCCAGCCAGCTTGACACAACTGTAGGAAGCATTGGAGTCAACACGGGCCGGCATCCCTGTGGAACCTTGTAGAGTCCATGCACCGACGAATTGAGTCTGTTCTGAGGGCAAAGTGGGATGCAACTCAATGTAAAGAAGGATGTGCCTAATGTTTACAATACTCTGTGTGTATCAAGTCATGTCATGGTGGCATGTAAGCTAACCGTGGGCTACTTCTTTCTCTCCCTGTCAGTGCGATGGAGAGCCACTCCCTGCTCAACCCCAACCTCCAGAACAGTGAGGGGGTACTGTCCAGTTTCAGGACCACCTGGCAGGAGTTTGTAGAGGACCTGGGCTTCTGGAGGGTAAAGTAACATGTTGCAGCGTCACAGATGTTTAGTAGCGCAAGGAGATTGGACTTTTGTTCTGTGACATGACGTACAAACGTTTTTTTCCTGTCGGATTGATTAAGCTAGGCGTCTCCCGCGTTGCAACGGAATCTCTTTGCCAGCGACAGGAAGTTACACCGCAGACGTAGCCAATAGGGTTCTTCAAATGACCATACTGTGTGTATATATAACCTGGTGTCTCAATTTTGGAGAAATTCACAATGAAGGATGCTTTTCGAACTCTGTTACAGGTGCTGCTACTACTGGTGGTTATCGCCCTGCTCTCCCTGGGCATCGCTTACTACGTCAGCGGGGTGCTGCCCTTCTCCGCCAGCCAACTGGAGCTGGTACACTGAGGACGGAGAGAGGGATGGTCGGAACTGGGACACAGATGGAGGAAGGAGGGGAGTAAAAAAAAGAGGACAAGAATGGAAGGTTTGGGGCGACATGCAAGGAAGCACTGGGGTTTAGATTGGAAAGGGGTGGGTGGATGTTTTAGCTTTTAGATCCACTCGCACACACATACACACTCACACAATTCCAGCAAAACATTCCCTTTCCAACCTTAGAGACGACTCTTACCTTAACAATCCAGCCCATTCTAGCAGAGGGCAGAGTAATGCTTATTCTCGTGTGATGTCATTGTGATTGACATGACTAGCCAGGGCTTGTTGTCCATATGTGATGGTTAAGTGGCTTTTCCCCAGCTGGGCCACGTCCCAATTATCTCTAATTTCTCCTAACGTGTGCACTTGTTAACTTCCCTTAACTAATTTGAAAGGATATGGCTGGTATATGAAATATGGCTAAAACTCCCACCCATGCCTCCACCAATCCAATGCTTTTAGATTGGTGAGAAGGTGTGAACGAGTGTACACTTCAGGAGCAAGGAGATATTATTGGGCAGCACCCCGGAAGTCTGCATTTCCTGCATTTTGTACTGTATATGTGTTCTATAATATTTGCTTTTAACATTCTCAACATGGCCCGTTATGAATGAGAATCCACATAATTTCATGTGTTAGTAATCCCTATGACAAAATAAATTACTAAATCAACCAAATATCGTACAGTGGCGTGAATTTGTGACCGTTTTCTTTTTCTGGAATACTCACATGGCTTTTAAAGAATAACCCTCAAGAAGAGAAAATATACAATTCTGCAGTGCTGGAAAAAGTACCCAATTGTCATACTTGAATAAAAGTAAAGATACCTTAAAAGAAAATGACTCAAGTGAAAGTCACCCAGTAAAATACTACTTGAGTAAAAGTCTAAAAGTATTTGGTTTTAAATATACTTCAGTATCAAAAGTAAATGTAATTGCTAAAATGTACTTAAGTATCAAAAGTATATTAAGCAAATCAGATGGCACTTTTGTCTAGTATATTTTTATGTACTGATAGCCAGGGGCACACTCCAACACTCAGACATAATTTACAAACAAAGCAGGTGTGTTTAGTGAGTCGCCAGATCAGAAGCAGTAGGGATGACCAGATGCTCTCTTGTTAAGTGTGTGAATTTGACAATTTTCCTGTCCTGCTAAGCATTCAAAATGTAATGAGTACTTTTGGGTGTTAGGGAAAATGTACGGAGTAAAAAGTATATTATTTTCTTTAGGAATGTAGTAAAGTAAAAGTTGTAAAAAAGATAAATAATAAAGTACAGATACCCCAACAAAGTACTTTACACCACTGCAATTCTGACATGTGGTTTCATACTAATATTAAGTTACATAACTTTGCATATCTAATGTAGTTGACACTTCAGGTTTATAAGAAGAGAAATTGTTGCGTTGTGGACCTTTTTTCCTAATGTTGTCACAAGACATATTTTTCTGTGTTATGTTCTGTAGTTTTCTATAGTTAGTTTTTTTGTATTTGTTTACTTGTATTTTGTTAAGTTCTATTCATGTTAATTACTTCTTTTTTTAAGTCCCTTTTTGTTTAATGATTTACGCAAAACATGGCCAAACGGTCTTACAAAGATCATATTTTTGGTTTATTTCCATTCTTACTGTTTTAAATTCACTTCAATCAGTGTAGATGAAGGGGAGGAGACAGATTAAATAAGGATTTTTAAGCCTTGAGACCATTGACACATGGATTGTGTATGTGTGCCATTCAGAGGGTGAATGGGCAAGACAAAAGACTTAAGCGCCACTGAACGGGGTATGGTAGTAGATGCCAGGCACACCGGTTTGAGTGTGTCAAGAACTGTAATGCGGCTGGGTTTTTCACGCTCAACATTTTCCCGTGTTTATCAAGAATGGTCCACCACCCAAAGGACATCCAGCCAACTTGACACAACTGCGGGAAGCATTGGAGTCAACATGGGCCAGCATCCCGGTGGAACGCTTTTGACACCTTGTAGAGTCCATACCCTGACGAATTGAGTCTGTTCTGAGGGCAAAAGGGGGGTGCAACTCAATAGTAGGAAGGTGTTAACGAAATATCTTATATATCCAGTCCCCAGGCAGGTGAACAATAAAATCATTCAGCATACAGACAGCAAATAAACACAACATATTCTCTCACATTTCCCTGGTCCAGACGAAGCCTCTTGGCAGCCTTGGTAACCAGGGTGAGCGTGAGGATCGCGTCTGCCCGCTCTTTGAAACATGGACGCTCCGCGGAGAAGTTCTCGTCCCCGACTCTACAGGGGAAGCGGAGGCAGACACTGGGGGAGACCGCGTCGACACCAGTCCTGACGGGAGCTCAGGGGATGAGCGTGGGGAGAGGTTATTATACCGGTATGGGTTCGGTATATTCGCGCTCATCTCCTGCTCGCCATCTTCTAGTTGTATGTATGACGGCACGGTAGTGGGAAAAATCCGTTACTCTTTGCTCTTTGCAAGTTTTTGTCTGTGCGCCTTGCAGGTTGGTAAAGAATGATTGATGGAAGGAATTCACTTGAAAGCGGCATACTTCATACATATTAAAAACGTCACAATGCGAACTTTTTAGTAACCAATGCCAACACACAAACACAAAACATATAGCACGAGTCACAGTGAGACGCGAGCCATACGTAAAAGTAAAACCATAGACGCCAAAGAACTCCGAAGCCATTCTAACGATAAATACTGGTCCAACAATATTTTTGGGGTGTTTTTTCTTTATTGTGGTAGGACAGGAGTTTCGTTCTGTTTCTTTGAATCAACCATTCAATAAACCGTCTCAAATGAAAGCATGCACAATAGTGAGAGCTATGTCCACTTACATTGGTTATTTTAAAGCGGGCTGAGGGAACCACTCGGATGTCAACGATTGATATTCTGAGTGGAGACTAATCATAATTTTTTCGAGCCTTGACTGTTGTTTGGATTGTTTGCGCGCGCGAATTCACCTTGGCTTAATGCGCATTATGATGTCACCTCGTTGCCATTGAGCTTCTATGACGTCCATAAACAAGTGCTACATTTAAAATTAATGACGACAGAAATCGTGTTTTCTGTTATTGACAAGTACCTGTGAAGCAATATAAACTTTTCGGCTTGCTTGCAAAAATATGGCCACTAATAATTTAGCGGAACAATCGCAACAGCTAAATAGTGACAGCAGGAGTGCATCCCCGAGAGTGTTAGGCATAGACCTAACCGTTCACAAACGACACAACAGTACGCGGTTACGAGATGTTGAAGCTGAGACTTCCGCGACTGGCACTGACGTGGATCTTAGCTCCCTTCTGGAGGAAAACGCTCGACAGATGCTCAAATATCGGAAGAGGCCTCGCCTTGACCACGAGAAAGCAGCGAAACTGAGCAATTCCTTCTTCAATCAAGATTTCCCCACGAGGTTGTGGAAAATAGTGGATTCGGACCTGTTCAAGTCGGCCACATGGGACAAGAATGGCATTTACATGCTTCTCGACGAGGAGCGGTTCACCAAGGAGGTGTTGCAGCGAACAGGATTCCGACCTACTCTCCCATGTGTCACCATGGCAGGATTCGACCAACAACTGATCCTCTACGGTTTTCAAAAGCTCTCCTCAGCTACCCCCACCTCAAAGGTATGGCCTAATTGATCAAACACATTCAGTGGCCTAAACCTATTGGCAGTGCATTACCAATGTGGTTACATGTTTTTGTCACAAATGGCGCTCTGTTTATTCCATTTATGGTTCCTTCTCTCCTCTTATGGGCCCAGGTCAAAAGTAGTGCACTACATAGGGGATATGGTGTCATTTGGGACACAGAGCCTACCTACACTATCATCATATAGGCTATTTACGACTCATAATCATAACTCACTGTCACAATCTCTAGGATTTACAAATAGGCCCTATCTCATCTCAATGCCTGTCTAATGTTTTCCAGTTGTCCATGTACTACCATCACAGCTTCAGACAGCACCAGGAGAACCTACTGAAGAAGATCAAGGTACCGGTGGTTGCAGAGGTGGAAGCGGTGGAGGAGGATGATGTGGAGATAGTCATGGTCATCCCTGGTCCTCCCCGTCAGCCCGACCCTCCTGTTACTCCCATTACCCCTCCCGTTACCAGTAAAGCTGAGACCCGGGATGGCCAGGCCGAGAAGGACGAGAAGAAGGAGCAGCTCTCGCTAGCTGCCAAGGACCTGGTTGCCAAGATCAGCTCGGCGGTTAACCAGAGGAAGACCGTTCTGCTGGTCACACCCTCCTCCTCCCACACCCCATCCACACCCACCCCGGCTCCAGCCTCCTCCCCAGCCCCGTCCTTCACCTTGTCCTACCCCACCCCAGCCCCGTCCTACTCCTACTCCAACCCATCCACCCCTGCACAGGCCCTAACCCCCTATTACACCTACTCCACCCCGGCTCCCACCACAGCCCCAGCCTCCTCCCCAAACCCACCAACGGCCTCTGTGGCTGGGGCATCTTCGCAGACCTCCAGGCCTACCACCACCCATGAGGGACACAGCGGTAGTAGTCGAAGCATCACTCCCATAGCCCATGGTTGGGTGAGGCTCAACCCCAACCCTTTCGACAGGGCACCAGGACCAGCTGGACCAGCCCCAGGTCCCCCTGTGGCCACCCCCGATGCCTGCTCCTACCACCTAGCCCACTCTTTGGTCTTCACACCCTCCGTCAACCACCAGCTTTGTATAGCCAAGGCCCAGTTCGAAGAGGCAAATGAGGCCCAGGTACACCAAGCCCACCAGTCACAAGCCCAGGCCCTAAATGCCCACCTGGCACAAGCTCAGGCCCATCAGGCTCAAGCCCAGCAGGTCCAAGCTCAGGCCCTAAATGCCCACCAGGCCCAAGCCCATCAGGCCCAATCCCAACAGGTTCAAGCCCAGGCCATGTATGCCCAGATGGCTCAGGCCCAGATGGCATGGATGCAAGCAGCGGTGTATAACCCCTGGGTCCTCCAGGCCATGCAAATGCAGATGGCAGCCTATATGTCCCCCCCACCACACTACCTGCACCGGCCAGCAGGGGGGTTCTCAACCACTCACCACATAAACCCAGTCTTCCCCAGTGGGAGCAGTAGCCCTGCAAGAGCAGGGTCAGAGTCGTGCCGCTACTCCCCTGATCTGTCTTTCTCCCCGCCCAATCCCCGAACCCCTCTATCCCTCCATTCATTGATCCATCCATCGAAGCCAAACCTTGAGTAGGCCTATGAGCCCCCTCTTCCCTGAAATACTTTTAGATAAAACCTTTAATCTTGATTATTAATAAACTATTTTGCAGTTCTTATTTGTTTCGTTTGTGTTTTTGTGTGGGGGTGGGGGTGGGGGGGGGAGAGAAGTAAAAAAGATTATCCTATTTTATTCAGAGTAAAGCCCAATGTGATCTCAGAGTGTTGCCTATTTTACCAGGTAGTTAGTGAGAGAAAAACCAGGCCCGGTGAGAAAGCCCCACACCTCCACCTTGTTTTTATGGTGAGAATAGAGAGATCGATTCTAAAATTCTCTCCAAAAGTGGGTAAAGTACTCTACGCTGTGGAAGAAATGGAATAGCAAGTCCTGAGACATTGGTACAGTCCTATTAAGAAGCTTTGGAAAGAAAAAAGAAAACTTAGTGTAATCAGTGTTGGTGTCATTACTCCAAAAAGTAATATATTACCTATTACTCAGTACTTCTTTCAACAATAACAAATGAATTTACTTATTACTCCATGGGAAAAGTAATTTGTTACATTGCTCGTTACATTACTTTTGCATTACACTCCAAAATGCTGCGAGCCCTCACTCAATGTCAACCTTACGTTACATAGGCCTATACACCAAATAAGTAACCTAATAATGAAAGATTCTACCGTGGAAAAGGGCAGAATTTCCTCTACTACATACCCAGCTCCAAGCTTGTTCACATAGAGATCTTATTCAATTTGTAACGTCTGCTTCCAACTCACACTCTCAAACACGTAGATCCCCTGAACGCAGCTCACTCTCCAGATCCCAATCACCTGAATTCTGATCACCTGTTCACACACCTGTATGTCATTATCACACACTATTTAGTTCAGTTCTTTGCACCCCATCATTGTGAGATATTGTTTGTTTTGTGACACTTCTATTTGGAGCTATGTTTTTCCCATAATTTAATCCTCCATTGTATGATAGTTTTGGCCTGCCTCACTAACGACGCCTATTCCCTGCCTGTACTTTAGCCTATCGGATTTCCTGTTATCAACCGATTGCCTGATCTCCCGGACGACGTTACTAGCCTTTTCCCTGCCTGTACTGTTGCCTTTTTGGACCCCCTGTGTATGACCTTCTGCCTGCCTCTGGACCCAGCTACCTGCCTCCTCCTGTGGTCCTTTACAAATAAACACCTGCTGCGCCCTGCGCTTGAAACCAGCTCTCTGTCTCCCATCGTGTTCACTACACAATTACTATTCTAATTCCTGATTCTATGCTTGTTCAGCTATCCTGGGTTAAAGCCTGTCCTCCTGAACGATTGAAATCAAGCCTTGGTTGTTTGGATGAGGTAGGCCTACAGTCATCTTCAGCTGCAGTGGTCAGGTCTCTGGGGTCTTTCACTACGGGTTTTGCTTTGGCATGTTGCCTTCGCAGTAGTCACGAAATGTGGCGATGTCTTCAGATTATGTAGACAACTCCACGCCATATAAAGATAGACATGGTTTTAAAAACGTACCTAAATTACACAGTGTAAAGAAGGAAGCCTGTACAGAATACTAATATTCCAAAACATGCATCCTGTTTGAAATAAGGCACTAAAGTAAAACTGCAAAAAATGTGGCAAAGAATTTAACTTTATGTCCTGAATACAAAGCGTTATGTTTGGGGCAAATCCAACACAACACATCACTGAGTACCACTCTTCATATTGTCAAGCATGGTGGTGGCTGCATCATGTTATGGGTATGCTTTTCATCGGCGAGGACTAGGGAGTTTTTTTAGGATAAAAACAAATGGAATGGAGCTTGAAGAGTAAAAATAATAATGTGCAAGTATTTTACAATCCACGTGTGCAAAGAGACTTAACAAGAAAGAGTCACAGTTGTAATCACAGAAAAAGGTGATTCTAACATGCTGAGGGGTGTGAATACTTATGTAAATTCAATATTTCTGTATTTCATTTTCAATAAATGTGCAATTAAAAAATATATATATTTTCACTTTCCTTGTGGGATATTATGTGTAGATGTTGTTGTTCCACTTGAATTCAGGCTGTAACACAACTAAATGTGAAACAAGTCAAGGGGTATGAAAACTTTCTGAAGGCTCTGTATTAGGTTGTATATATATGGTTTTGACACGGTAGGCCTACAACCCAAACAGTGTTCCATATGAATGACTTGTAATGTTTTCACACGGTTGTTTCATAACTTAATTGTTTGCTTTGCTTGTTAGTGTATATCAATTCCCCATTACATATATCACCAGTAGGAAATTTACCTTTAATTCCTATAATTTCTAATCTAGAATGTTGTTACTTTGGTTACGGTAATTTATTTAAATGCATTCAATATTATTATTCCAGTCTTCCCATTCTCATTGTCTGAGTGGACACATTGTTTGCAGAGTGAACAACATATGCTACACTTGTGAGAAACAAGTTTTGGTTTATTTCATTCCATTTAAGAGTTTTGTCAATTTAGTCATTGTCTTTTGTTTGGAGTGCTCCTGTCAGTATTGAGTAAGGACGCGCACGCATAGAAGTAGACCTATAGGCTACCTGGCCTGGCGTAAATGTAGGCATATAAATGTGCCAATTTGGGGATCTGATAGTATTTCTCAAAGTAATGTTTTCTTCACCTCAAACAGCAAGCAAAGGAAATCTGTTTTTTACATCCATTGATAATTATAATAGTTCCTCAATGTATTTGAAAAATATTCCCAGCTCTCTCCGTTCGATAATGTCATACCCTGATCCGTTGGAAACGTAAAATAAATAGGCCTACCTGATGACTTTTTATCAGTGCGTGACTTTTACTGAAATAGGTTCTGTTGATAATTGGATATGGAGAAGGGCGAGCCGGTCAAGGATCGATTCAGACAAGGTGATAAATTGTATGACAAGCGACAGTTTAATTATGAGTAAAGATATCTGGTACAAGCGTATACGGTCTCGTTCCTTCGGCTCATAGAGAACCTCCAGAAAAAGCCCAGATAACAGAATGCATAGACATTTTATACAACACAGAAAGTAGGTTGAGTCTGGAAGTTCTGGTCCTTTGGTTGGTTCTGGACAGGTTGTTGTCTTCTCAGATTGGTCCTGATGAGCTGGGCGTCATCCTTCTGAGTCTTATAGCAAAAGTTCTTTGTTATCAAATGTTCAGCTAAGCAGGAGATTTTGTGTGTGCGTAGTCAGCCCTCTGTCCTTGGTTATGTGTGTGTCTCATTATTTCGTGAAATGCGGACCCAAGCACTCTTTTGATCAAGGCCTTTCCTTATCAGTGTTTATGAAAGGTCTGTGCCAGCCATCTATCTTTGGGTGTGTGAGAAACCCTGCTTAGAAAGAAGTTAGTTATAACAATGTAATAGCAATATGCTTGTGTTATTTTAAATGGTATTTATTACAGTTCCGGTACTCAATTTGGGTGCTGGTATTGTTTATATAAGGTACAGGAGCTCCACAATACTTTCCCGCTAATATTCTATAAGAGGAACAGGAGCTCAAGCAGTAGAATATTTGAGGTTCCGGTACTCCGATGAGCTTCTTATCACTTGCGCAAATAGTCAACAGCTATGTCTGTCCTGGGAAACTATAAGGGCCCAGAATATTTTATACAATGTTGCCACCAAGTTAATAGTTAATTCAATGTTTCAATTTTTTTTAAATCATTATATTTTCTACCTGAAGGCTGCAATGCTTTTATTTGTTGGCTTTATGTAGGCTATTTTTACATAGATGGCAATGGCAATGATTGTGAAATACGAAGACTTTATTATAAATTAAATGAAACTGTTTCACAAAAATGTGCATATGAAAACCATAACTGGCATGCAGATCGGTAGAAATGGTAAAATACATTGGTATTCAACATGAGAAGGGTTGCTGACTCCTAGCGTAGCGCAACTTCAGGAGAGTAATGGCAGAATCTTAGAAAGCCAGCAGGAGCGGGATAGTAGTTGGGTCAGCTGAAGTTTTTTTAAATTCTGGTTGTCTAGATCTCTGGCGCCCTCTTGAGGCATTTGTCTTATTTCATCAAACCGTAAGCTTACAGCGTCAGACAAGCTCAATGCATATAGCTGATTTTGTTAAATACATAGGGTGTATTCAGTGGCTCCCCGTCATTCAGGGCAGGTGGGGCTCAAAACAGGTTGGGCTCTGTTTAGCTAAAAAAAAAAAAGTAAGTAAGAAGTTTGCATATATATAAACAATTTTTTTGCATGTTTTGCATGTTATTTTGGCATTAATTCGTGCCACGTATCAGTTTGCAAACAATGTATAAAAAATAAAAAATCTTTGAATTAATAAAGCTGCGTACAAACACGGTCTCATTTTTGCTTTCTTGAATAAGGCAGCTCCAAAATGCAGGTGTTTCAGCCTAGCTCAGTGCTTTCTGTGGTGGTGGGTCAGCCAGCGGAAAATACGGAGCATAGGGGTTGGTAATGTTCTCTAGTGCGCCGTGATTGGCTCAGTGTTCTGTCACTGTACAGCTGGTGACCGAAGTCAGTGTGAATGCGTCCGGCCCGCCACAAAGAGTTGCTAGAACGCGATAGGACAAGGACATCCCGGCCAGCCAAACCCTCCCCTAACCCGGACGACGCTGGGCCAACCTCATGGGTCTCCTGGACGCGGCCGGTTGCGACACAGCCTGGGATTGAACCAGGGTCTGTAGTGACGCCTCTAGCCTTAGACCGCTGCGCTACTCGGGAGGCCCCAACAATGAGTGGTTTGGAAGGAATCAGTGGCTAACTGCAAGCATTGCAAAACAATCGCTAGCCTGCTTTTCAGTGGAGTGGATGTGTGGTCCAATTCTGGGTTTAAGGGTCTCCTTTCCAAGTTTAAAAGGATTAACATTCAACATTGGCCATGCTGTCCATCCAGCATGATTTCTGCCGCTTTCAAAACAACTGAAAACTCGGAACTGGGAAATCTCAAACTTCAGTGAGTTCAAGATAACTGGTAACTTGGAAAAAACTAGCTCCAACTGGGAAAATACGTTTTGAACGGTCATCCAACTTGGAATTCCAAGTCGGGAACTCGGGCCTCTTTCTAGAGCCCCGACCTGAAGATCACTAACATCATGATTCGACATTGTTTTTTTCAGAGTTCCCAGTTGTCTTGAAAGCACCATAAATCCAGAGAATGCCAGACTTTAAGGACAAAGTTTGATGCCAAAATTTGACCGTGAAAGACTGCCACGTCGCCTTCCTGTTCAAGTGAGCACAGCACAACAAGGGGAGTCCAAAAATGTATTGTATGCTGCTGCATAAATGATGTAATATTCCAGGGAGATATGTATACTGTAGCTAAGAAAGTAATACTAAGTGTATGTTGTGTAGTAAGCTGTTAGTAGCCCATGTGCCTCACCCTAATAATTTGATCCCTGTGTATCCTCCACCAAATTTCACAGTGGGTGCGAGACCCTGTGGCTTGTAGGCCTCTCCAGGTCTTGCACCAAAATTTGGTGGAGGATCGGTGGAGGATTGGTGATGATCTGGGGGGTTTTCAGCAAGGCTGGAATCAGGCAGATTTGTCTTTGTGAAGGACGCATGAATCAAGCCACGTACAAGGTTGTCCTGGAAGAAAATTGGTTCCTTCTGCTCTGACAATGTTCCCCAACTCTGAGGATTGTTTTTTCCAGCAGGACAATGCTCCATGTCACACAGCCAGGTCAATCAATGTGTGGATGGAGGACCACCAGATCAAGACCCTGTCATGGCCAGCCCAATCTCCAGACCTGAACCCCATTGAAAACCTCTGGAATGTGATCAAGAGGAAGATGGATGGTCACAAGCCATCAAACAAAGCCGAGCTGCTTGAATTTTTGCGCCAGGAATGGCATAAAGTCACCCAACATCAATGTGAAAGACTGGTGGAGAGCATGCCAAGACGCATGAAAGCTGTGATTGAAAATCAGGGTTATTCCACCAAATATTGATTTCTGAACTCTTCAGAACTCTTCAAGTTAAAACATTAGTATTGTGTTGTTTAAAAATGAATATGAACTTATTTTCTAAGCATTATTCGAGGTCTGACAACACCGCGTCTTTTTTTGTTAATAGGATCATTTTTCAATTTCTGCAAATAAATTCTCTAAATGACAATATTTTTATTTGGAATTTGGGAGAAATGTTGTCAGTAATTTATAGAATAAAACAAAAATGTTAATTTTACCCAAACACATACCTATGAATAGTAAAACCAGAGAAACTGATAATTTTGCAGTGGTCTCTTGATTTTTTCCAGTGTGTATATCCCGAATGGTGACATTTGCGAAATCGGTTTTCTATCGCTCATTTGCACGTCACGTCAATGATATCATGTCACCGTATGGTACTGTGGGTCAAAAAACCTTGTCGAGGGTGGGCGTCCTGATTCTAGTTTGAGAGCTTGGCAGGCTACTCAGAAGTACGAGATGGGGAGGGGGCGGTGGTAGGTTGACCTCAGGTCTCCTCATTGGAAGCGGAGGGAATCGATCAAATAGCGCACCTCTAACTTTGAACAGTACTAATGCAATTAGTAATTCAATTTAGTTTGTGTGTTTCATGTTTGAAGTGCAATAGTGTAATAATCAGGTTCTCTTCTTTATAAGTGTGTTATTCTATTTGTGTGATATAGGATTTGTGCAATTTAGTTTTATTTGTTCGCAATAGGGTAATAGTGTACTAATTCGATTCTCTTTTTTATTTTTGTATTTACATACCACATACTTATTTTTGTAATATTTTTATACAGTTTTAAATGTTATGATTATTTATTTGTGTTGTTCCAAATGTCTGAATAAAAATTACAGTTAGTGCAGAATGGTGCCAGGTATGATCGAACACGAGCAAGTATGATCGAAGTGTCACGGCCGTCGTCTAGGTGGAAATGACCGGACCAAGGTGCAGCGTGGTGAGCGTACATTTTCTTTTATTTAGAATGTCGCCAACAAAACAAGAAACAAAGAAACGACCGTGAAGCTTACTAGGGCTATAGTGCCACTAACAAAGTCAACTACCCACAAACACCAAAGGAAAAAAGGCTGCCTAAGTATGATTCCCAATCAGAGACAACGATAGACAGCTGTCCCTGATTGAGAACCATACCCGGCCAAAACATAGAAATACAAAACATAGAAATAAAGAAACTAGAATTTTATTTATTTATTTATTTCACCTTTATTTAACCAGGTAGGCAAGTTGAGAACACGTTCTCATTTACAATTGCGACCTGGCCAAGATAAAGCAAAGCAGTTCGACACATACAACAACACATAGTTACACATGGAGTAAAACAAACATAGTCAATAATACAGTGAAAAATAAGTCTATATACAATGTGAGCAAGTGAGGTGAGATAAGGGAGGTGAAGGCAAACAAAATATATATATAAATAAATAAAAATATAAAAAAGGCCATGGTGGCGAAGTAAATACAATATAGCAAGTAAAAACACTGGAATGGTTGGTTTGCAGTGGAAGAATGTGCAAAGTAGAGATAGAAATAATGGGGTGCAAAGGAGCAAAATAAATAAATAAATACAGTAGGTAAAGAGGTAGTTGTTTGGGCTAAATTATAGATGGGCTATGTACAGGTGCAGTAATCTATGAGCTGCTCTGACAGCTGGTGCTTCAAGCTAGTGAGGGAGATAAGTGTTTCCAGTTTCAGAGATTTTTGTAGTTCGTTCCAGTCATTGGCAGCAGAGAACTGGAAGGAGAGGCGGCCAAAGAGAGATATACCTGCTGGAGCGCGTGCTACAAACCCAATTTGGGTTTCCAATCTCTCCAATCAAGGAGCATTAACAGCCGGAGTGATTTTTGAGAACAGGGTAAAACGCAGGGATAAAGACTTCAATCTCACCATCACATCTGTTGTATTCAATGACAATGGATGGTTTCAATCTTACTGCAACAATGAGTTTTTACAGGAGGGACAACTAGAAGTGTGTGTCCCCAAATAAACAATTTGCTCAAGTTGGATAAAATGTGACATTTACCTGCCACCGCTCAACTAAAAAAATGGACTAAGGACAGTGAGCTATATATCCAATGGACAAAGGGAGGACAGAATGTGCTTAATGTCAAGGCAGGGAATGTATACTGTGGCCCTGGGTTTGAGGACAGGGTGTCTGTGTCCATGGATGATTACAGGCGGGAAGATCTCACCCTCACTCTCAGCCAAGTACACAGTTCAGACCAGACCGATACTGATCGACAGAGATGAAATCCAGAAGCTGTCGCGCTCACGGTCACCCCCAAAGTTGAAGAAAAGCCCTATGGAAACATAGTGACATGCTCACTATGGATAGTGGCAGTAACGTTAGTGATTCATGTTTTGGGTCTTTTTGAAGGCCTATGGTTAGGAGTGAATCCCCCAGCATGTGTATTACCTCTCATCAGTCTCATCCGAAAATGGGGATCACACTCAGATAATGATAGTCAGGTCAGGTCAGAGTTGACATGCATGGAAGGAGAGGGTGAGAGTCCTACTGATGTGACGGAGAGGGGAGACCTGTGGCAGGATTCACAGTCGAAGCAGAATGGTTGTCCAACTTCCTCGTCAACGACAATGGGGTTACTTGAGGGCATTTCACACAACTGAGCCGAGTCGAACTGCGCTGGAGGAGGATATTGTCTCTACCGTCAGAGACCGGTGAAAAGCCCCACTGGAGGCTACTACAGAAGGACTTGCTTCTATCCCTACATGACCGCCCGTCGCATCGAGGGACAGTGTACCTGTGCCAAAGTCCGGTGAACTAGTGAATTGCTTGAAGGATTTATATCGCCTTTTTGCATTGTACAAGGAACTGTTAGATATTTTGATAATTATATGTATGAATAACACAAAGCAATTTTACTATTCTAATGTATTTTCTTCCATGCTTTTTTAGTTCCATTTTGCATTTTTATTCATTGGGCATCCAAGTTTCTTTTTGCTTTAGAAACTGAATTAACACCAAAGGTTAATTCATTTGTAGCTCTGAATTTTATACATGATTTATTCACTTTCCACATTAAATGATGGATTATACTTCATCTTATTCTACAATATAAAATACACAGAAAAATTGAACCAAAAGGTTAAACAACATGGTTTACAATATGTGATGTATGCTACAATTGACATGGCAAAAAAAAACAACATAAAACAGAATATTTAGAATAATCTTCAGAAAACTACGTTTTTCTATTTGGTAGCCTACAGCTGTTTAACAAGCTGTCAACTAACTGAACACAAAGGGAACACAAAATGCAGCAATTTTTTTAATTTATTTTTCTTTCAAAAGGCACACAATCAAGGTGCTACTTACTCTACAGTTAATTTTGTACTTGACTTAGAGATGGAAGAGGGACCATGACATGACACATCCATTTAATAGACATTACATTCCCATGCAAATCTACACTAGCCTGGTCCCAGATCTGTTTGTGCTCTTGTCAACTCCATTGCAGTTATCATCAGGCAACAGCATGACAGTTCCATAAAGGAGTTGGCAAGACAACAGAAACCGACTGGCACTCAGGCTAACTCTACACACTTGGTTGTATTTCAGTTGGATTTTTTGTTCTTCGCAAAATTCCACACAATAGTTCTAGCTTGATTATCATTCATAGGGAAATTCTGAACTGAAGTGTGGGTGGAAGAGACTTGTTAACAAGTGACAATAAGGGATCATAGCTTTCACCTGGATTCACCTGGTCAGTCTATGTCATGGAAAGAGCATGTGTTCCTAATGTTTTGCAAACTCAGTTCAGTACTTTTTGACGATAATGTGTTGCCATTTGGGGCGCAGCCTTGGCTAAAGTAGGCCTACAATGCATAACATATTTTTGAAAGATTTAGCCATGTTTGAGTTGTACATGGTCCCTGTCAAACAAATGTAATGGATACAAGTTCCTTTCAGGGACAGAACCGGCCACTGCAACCCACCAGGCCGATCGGGGAGACTCTGGATGCTGATGAAATCAGAGCGGGAGGTGAGGGAGAGAAAAAGAGAGAGGGATGGATGGATGGATGGAGAGATAAAGAGAAAGGAGAGAAAATTCATTGTACATACAAGTGCCAGCAAAAACCTGAATTTCAAGTCAAACTTACATAACATTATAGGTATGTTGCCATCGACGAGGAGATGTTCCTTAAGGAGATTCTGGAGATGGCTCCCCCCACAGCTGTTTATCAACAAGAGAATGTGCAGTATCTACCGACAGCTTAGCCTGTATGATTTCGGTAAGATGTACGGTTCGGTAAGATGTACGGTTCCTGTGATTGTGGGGAACGTGGTGATCGAGAACAACGCCGCGAGCGGCCCAGTAAGCCCTGCGTCGGACGGCGCTCAGAGCGTAAGCAAGGTCATTCATACGCACACATTTTTATTTGTGGAAAAGAAGATTCCCACCGCGCACCAACGTGAAATAGACGTTGAATTGACGTCTGTGCCCAGTGGGTTGTTGAATTCATGTTTAGCTACAGTGTAATGGAATGTTAAAAACAATACCCTAATAATCAAATGAATCAGTATGTCCGAAATGGCACCCTATACCCAATATAGTACACTACTTTTGACCAGGCCAGTCGAAATGTAAGTACTATAAAGGTGATTGGGTGCCACATAAGTTCTGATCATCCTCAGCAAATAACTTCTGTGCTTTGTGAGATTGTAATACTGAGTGTCCTCCGCCCCCCCCATCCTTCTTTCGCAATGTCTTTATTGTGTCTCTTTCGGTACAGACCTTCTCTCTCTTCTCTCTCCCCCTCTTCTAGCTTGTCTACTTCCTCAATCGTTACTTCCAGCGGGGCCGCGTTGAGCTTCTCTCACTGGTAAGGCGTCGTGTTGCAGTGAAGTACAATGAGCTGTCTGTACCAGCCATCAGAAGCACCACCACAACCCCCTGGACCAGCTACGGACTATCCAGCTACGATGCCCCGAAGTCGGCCTTGTCCTCTACCCCCCTCTCTCCCATCCACCACCACCACCACCTACTGAGCCAATAGATCCAGTGGAGATACCCCAGCGAACAACGCCCTCTCCCCAGGCTTGGGTGACCGTAGCCAGGCTAGTAAGACTGGAGTGGCCTCTATGATGGATGCCAGCACCATGACTTCCACAAGCTGTCTGTTTAAGTCCAAGCCTACCACCATCACCACCATCCCGCAAAGGCGGAGGTGTTGCTAACATTTACGATAGCAAATTTCAATTTACAAAAAAAAAAAATGACGTTTTCGTCTTTTGAGCTTCTAGTCATGAAATCTATGCAGCCTACTCAATCACTTTTTATAGCTACTGTTTACAGGCCTCCTGGGCCATATACAGCGTTCCTCTCTGAGTTCCCTGAATTCCTATCAGACCTTGTAGTCATAGCAGATCATATTCTAATTTTTGGTGATTTTAATATTCATATGGAGAAGTCCACAGACCCACTCCAAAAGTCTTTCGGAGCCATCATCGACTCAGTGGGTTTTGTCCAACATGTCTCTGGACCTACTCACTGCCACAGTCATACTCTGGACCTAGTTTTGTCCCATGGAATAAATGTTGTAGATCTTAATGTTTTTCCACATAATCCTGGACTATCGGACCACCATTTTATTACGTTTGCAATCGCAACAAATAATCTGCTCAGACCCCAACCAAGGAGCATCAAAAGTCGTGCTATAAATTCTCAGACAACACAAACATTCCTTGATGCCCTTCCAGACTCCTTCTGCCTACCCAAGGACGTCAGAGGACAAAAATCAGTTAACCACTTAACTGAGGAACTCAATTTAACCTTGCGCAATACCCTAGATGCAGTTGCACCCCTAAAAACGAAAAACATTTGTCATAAGAAACTAGCTCCCTGGTATACAGAAAATACCCGAGCTTTGAAGCAAGCTTCCAGAAAATTGGAACGGAAATGGCGCCACACCAAACTGGAAGTCTTCCGACTAGCTTGGAAAGACAGTACCGTGCAGTACCGAAGAGCCCTCACTGCTGCTCGATCATCCTACTTTTCCAACTTAATCGAGGAAAATAAGAACAATCCAAAATTTCTTTTTGATACTGTTGCAAAGCTAACTAAAAAGCAGCATTCCCCAAGAGAGGATGGCTTTCACTTCAGCAGTAATAAATTCATGAACTTCTTTGAGGAAAAGATCATGACCATTAGAAAGCAAATTACGGACTCCTCTTTGAATCTGCGTATTCCTCCAGGGCTTAGCTGTCCTGGATCTGCACAGCTCTGCCAGGGCCTGGGATCGGGAGAGACACTTAAGTGTTTTAGTACTATATCTCTTGACACAGTGATGAAAATAATCATGGCCTCTAAACCTTCAAGCTGCATACTGGATCCTATTCCTACTAAACTACTGAAAGAGCTGCTTCCTGTGCTTGGCCCTCCTATGTTGAACATAATAAACAGCTCTCTATCCACCGGATGTGTACCAAACTCACTAAAAGTGGCAGTAATAAAGCCTCTCTTGAAAAAGCCAAACCTTGACCCGGAAAATATAAAAAACTATCGGCCTATATCGAATCTTCCATTCCTCTCAAAAATTTTAGAAAAAGCTGTTGCGCAGCAACTCACTGCCTTCCTGAAGACAAACAATGTATACGAAATGCTTCAGTCTGGTTTTAGACCCCATCATAGCACTGAGACTGCACTTGTGAAGGTGGTAAATTACCTTTTAATGGCGTCAGACCGAGGCTCTGCATCTGTCCTCGTGCTACTAGACCTTAGTGCTGCCTTTGACACCATCGATCACCACATTCTTTTGGAGAGACTGGAAACCCAAATTGGTCTACACGGACAAGTTCTGGCCTGGTTTAGATCTTACCTGTCGGAAAGATATCAGTTTGTCTCTGTGAATGGTTTGTCCTCTGACAAATCAACTGTACATTTCGGTGTTCCTCAAGGTTCCGTTTTAGGACCACTATTGTTTTCACTATATATTTTACCTCTTGGGGATGTTATTCGAAAACATAATGTTAACTTTCACTGCTATGCGGATGACACACAGCTGTACATTTCAATGAAACATGGTGAAGCCCCAAAATTGCCCTCGCTAGAAGCCTGTGTTTCAGACATAAGGAAGTGGATGGCTGAAAACTTTCTACTTTTAAACTCGGACAAAACAGAGATGCTTGTTCTAGGTCCCAAGAAACAAAGAGATCTTCTGTTAAATCTGACAATTAATCTTGATGGTTGTAAAGTCGTCTCAAATAAAACTGTGAAGGACCTCGGCGTTACTCTTGACCCTGATCTCTCTTTTGACGAACATATCAAGACTGTTTCAAGGACAGCTTTTTTCCATCTACGTAACATTGCAAAAATCAGAAATTTTCTGTCCAAAAATGATGCAGAAAAATTAATCCATGCATTTGTTACTTCTAGGTTAGACTACTGCAATGCTCTACTTTCCGGCTACCCGGATAAAGCACTAAATAAACTTCAGTTAGTGCTAAATACGGCTGCTAGAATCCTGACTAGAACCAAGAAATTTGATCATATTACTCCAGTGCTAGCTTCCCTACACTGGCTTCCTGTTAAGGCAAGGGCTGATTTCAAGGTTTTACTGTTAACCTATAAAGCGTTACATGGGCTTGCTCCTACCTATCTTTCCGATTTGGTCCTGCCGTACATACCTATACGTACGCTACGGTCACAAGACGCAGGCCTCCTAATTGTCCCTAGAATTTCTAAGCAAACAGCGGGAGGCAGGGCTTTCTCCTATAGATCTCCATTTTTATGGAACGGTCTGCCTACCCATGTGAGAGACGCAGACTCGGTCTCAACCTTTAAGTCTTTACTGAAGACTTATCTCTTCAGTAGGTCATATGATTGAGTGTAGTCTGGCCCAGGAGTGTGAAGGTGAACGGAAAGGCTCTGGAGCAACGAACCGCCCTTGCTGTCTCTGCCTGGCCGGTTCCCCTCTCTCCACTGGGATTCTCTGCCTCTAACCCTATTACAGGGGCTGAGTCACTGGCTTACTGGTGCTCTTTCATGCCGTCCCTAGGAGGGGTGCGTCACTTGAGTGGGTTGAGTTACTGACGTGATCTTCCTGTCTGGGTTGGCGCCCCCCCTTGGTTTGTGCTGTGGTGGAGATCTTTGTGGGCTATACTCGGCCTTGTCTCAGGATTGTAAGTTGGTGGTTGAAGATATCCCTCTAGTGGTGCGGGGGCTGTGCTTTGGCAAAGTGGGTGGGGTTATATCCTTCCTGTTTGGCCCTGTCCGGGGGTATCTTCGGATGGGGCCACAGTGTCTCCTGACCGCTCCTGTCTCAGCCTGTCTCAGCCTCCAGTATTTATGCTGCAGTAGTTTATGTGTCGGGGGGCTAGGGTCAGTTGGTTATACCTGGAGTACTTCTCCTGTCTTATCCAGTGTCCTGTGTGAATTTAAGTATGCTCTCTCTAATTCTCTCGTTCTCTCTTTCTTTCTCTCTCTCTGAGAACCTGAGCCCTAGGACCATACGTCACGGCAAACCAGGCATGATGACTCCTTGCTGTCCCCAGTCCACCTGGCCTTGCTGCTGTTTCAGTTTCAACTGCTCTGCCTGCGGTTATGGAACCCCTACCTGTCCCAGACCTGCTGCTTTCAACTCTTAATGATCGGCTATGAAAAGCCAACTGACTTTTATTCCTGATTATTATTTGACCATGCTTGTCATTTATGAACATTTTGAAAATCTTGGCTCTCTCTAATTCTCTCCTTCTCTCTTTCTTTCTCTCTCTCGGAGGACCTGAGCCCTAGGACCATACGTCAGGACTACCGGGCATGATGACTCCTTGCTGTCCCCAGTCCGCCTGGCCTTGATGCTATTCCAGTTTCAACTGTTCTGCCTGCGGTTACGGAACCCCTACCTGTCCCAGACCTGCTGTTTTCAACTCTTAATGATCGGCTATGAAAAGCCAACTGACATTTATTCCTGATTATTATTTGACCATGCTTGTCATTTATGAACATTTTGAAAATCTTGGCTCTCTCTAATTTTCTCCTTCTCTCTTTCTTTCTCTCTCTCGGAGGACCTGAGCCCTAGGACCATACGTCAGGACTACCAGGCATGATGACTCCTTGCTGTCCCCAGTCCGCCTGGCCTTGCTGCTATTCCAGTTTCAACTGTTTTGCCTGCGGTTATGGAACCGCCACCTGTCCCAGACCTGCTGTTTTCAACTCTTGATGATCGGCTATGAAAAGCCAACTGAAAATTATTCATGATTATTATTTGACCATGCTTGTCACTTATGAACATTTTGAACATCTTGGCATAGTTCTGTTATAATCTCCACCCGGCACAGCCAGAAGAGGACTGGCCACCCCTCATAGCCTGGTTCCTCTCTAGGTTTCTTCCTAGGTTTTGGCCTTTCTAGGGAGTTTTTCCTAGCCACCGTGCTTCTACACCTGCATTGCTTGCTGTTTGGGGTTTTAGGCTGGGTTTCTGTACAGCACTTCGAGATATTAGCTGATGTACGAAGGGCTATATAAAATAAACTTGATTGATTGATTGATTGATCGCTTCCACCATGGGGGGGGGGCCCTGTCGTCCGGTCTCTGCCCACGTTTGGTGAGGATTCCCGGGCGCAGCTCTGGCTATCGATGGCCTCCCCCTGGATGTCTCACTTCAACCCGCTCTACAGAAAGTCTATGATGGCCCTCTCAGCACAGCAACACAAAAGAGCCGACATACCTTCCTTTCCCTCCTCTTCCTCCTCCTTCGCTCTCGTCCTCACTCCACTTCAGCCCTGCGCTAAGTGTGGCTACATCCAGGGGGCTACAGCTCACAATCTCCACCGCCGGCCCGAAGAGGGGAAACTAGGCCAGGGACGCTACCACCTTCATCGCCCATCCCGTATGTACTCTCACAAAGATACATAGGCACATCTAGATTCATAAATTAAGATACCCTGCATTATATGTGGCTGTTTCTCTCCTTGTCCATACATTGTTCACATTATACTGCATCTACCAGCTGCAATATTATGGCTGCATCTCTCTATTCTATTCCCTGTGTGTACACAGCTTTCAACCAGAGCCCTATTGACCCTGTTTAAAAGTACTATGCTTGTATTCGTTCAGCCAGTTTTTTTTTTTTAGACTGCACTTTGTTTGCCAACAGGGGGCAGTAGAATCATACCATTAACACACACACACACACACAAACACACACACTATTACATTACAACAGCTACTTGTATAAGTGTTTATGTTGTGTGAGTTTAGGGGTGCGTCCCAAATGGCACCCTATTCGCTATATAGTGCACTACTTTTAACCAGGAACAATGGGGCTCTTGTCAAAAATGTTATATAAATTCAAGTCATTATATAGGGCTTCACAAACACACACACACACATACACACAAACAGGTCTGAGTCTGGAGATGAGCTAATGTTGAAAGCCACAGGTACACAAACAGAGCCTTGTAGTCTGGGGGTAAAGTGCTTAACCACAACCTCTCTCTCTCTCTCTCTCTCTCTCTTTCCCTCTCTCTAAAAGAACAGGACAAAGGACAACGTTTTTCCAGACAGATCAATAACTGTGTGTATCTGTGTGTGTGGGTGGTCCCACAGGACAAAAGAGAGACGTGGAGGAGCCACACCAAGCACATTAAGTGTGTGGCCATCTTGTAAGCTCTGTCTCTGTCCATACTGGTCTCATAGACTAGACTTGACATAGTAAACGTAAATCCGGGACACTCAAATGAATATGATATGTTAAGTTTGGTACGGTTAAATAAGGCAGAAGGTTACTTAAGGCAAAAACGAAAGTAGGGTGGTTGAGCATTTTAGCTAATTAGCTACTTAGCGACTACTTACTACTTTTTAGCTACTTTGCATGTTAGCTAACCCTAACCTGAACCCTTTAACCTACTTCCTAACCCTAACCGTAATGTTAGCCAGCTAGCTAACATTAGCATTAGCCACCTAGCCACCCCTAGCTAACGTTAGCCACAACAAATTGGAATTCGTAACATATTGTGCGTTTTTCAAATTGGTAACATATTGTATGAACGGCAATTTACTGATATGAATACTGATATGAAATGGATGATGGACATCCACAAATTAATACATACCATACGAAACTTAACATTTTATACTAAATGGAGTGATCTCAGATTTACATACAGAATAATACGAAATGCTCTGAGACCATGTTGCTCTGTCTGCTGTATCTCATTTGGGTGATAACAAGCAGTGTCTGTAATATTGATTTTTAGAGGGCAGACAGGGGAGGAGTGTGTGTGGTTAGAGAGAGGAGGGAGAGGCAGAGTGATAGAGAGAAAGGGAGGGAGAGTATGAAAGAGAGACAGGGGCAGATAGAGATTAAGAAGAAGGAGAGAATGAGACAGAGAGAGAGAGGAAGGGTAGGAGAGAAAGATAGAGGTCTTTCTTCTTTCAACAGATAATGAAGTGTGTTAAAAGAAGAATGTGTGTGTGCCTGGCACCATTTGACTCTGGAAGTGAGGGAGGGAGAGAGAGAGAGAGAGAGCTGTTAAAGAGAGGCTTTGTGTGGTGAGAGCAGGGTTGGTGTAACGGCTGTCGTCGGTGGAAGAAGGTGAGGACCAAGGTGCAGCGCGGTAAGTGTTCATGATATTTAATAATAATCAAAACTGAACACTGAATAACAAAACAACAAAGAAACAACCGAAACAGTTCTGTCTGGTGCAGACACACAAAGACTGAAAATAACCACCCACAAAACCCAACAGAAAACAGGCTACCTAAATATGGTTCCCAATCAGGGACAACGATTGACAGCTGCCTCTGATTGAGAACCATATCAGGCCAAACACAGAAAATCATAGAAAAACGAACATAGACAACCGACCCAACTCACGCCCTGACCATACTAAAACGAAAGACAAAACAAAGGAACTAAGGTCAGAACGTGACAGTACACCCCCCCCCCCCCCCCCCCCCAAGGTGCGGACTCCGGCCGCAAAACCTGAACCTATAGGGGAGGGTCTGGGTGGGCATCTGTCCGCGGTGGCGGCTCTGGCGCTGGACGTGGACCCCACTCCACCATAGTCTTAGTCCGCTTCTGTGGCCTCCTAGGAACGGCGACCCTCGCCGCCGACCTTGGCCTGGGGACCCTAATAAATGGGCCCACGGGACTGAGGGACGCTGCTGGACTGAAGGACGCCTCTGGACTGAAGGGCAGCTCCGGACTGAGGGGCAGCTCCGGACTGAGGGGCAGCTCCGGACTGAGGGGCAGCTCCGGACTGAGGGGTAGCTCAAGACTGAGGGGTAGCTCAAGACTTAGGGGTAGCTCAGGACTGAGGGGTAGCTCAGGACTGAGGGGTAACTCAGGACTGAGGGGTAGCTCAAGACTGAAGGGCAGCTCAGGACTGAAGGGCAGCTCCAGACTGGCAGGCGGCTCTGGCGGCTCCTGACTGGCGGACGGCTCTGGCGGCTCCTGACTGGCGGACGGCTCTGGCGGCTCCTGACTGGCGGACGGCTCTGGCGGCTCCTGACTGGCGGACGGCTCTGGCGGCTCCTGACTGGCGGACGGCTCTGCCGGCTCCTGACTGGCGGACGGCTCTGGCGGCTCCTGACTGGCGGGCGGCTCTGGCGGTTCCGGACAGACGGGCGGCTCCGGACAGACGGGCGGCTCTGGCGGTTCCGGACAGACGGGCGGCTCAGGCGGCGCTGGACAGACGGGCGGCTCAGGCGGCGCTGGACAGACGGGCGGCTCAGGCGGCGCTGGACAGACGGGCGGCTCCGGCGGCGCTGGACAGACGGGCGGCTCAGGCGGCGCTGGACAGACGGGCGCACCTGTAGGGAGGAGACGGAGAGACAGCCTGGTGCGTGGGGCTGCCACAGGACCCACCAGGCTGGGGAGACCTACAGGAGGCTTGGTGTTAGGAGGAGGCACCTGAAGGACCGGGCTGTGGGGGAGCACTGGAGCTCTGGTGCGCAGCCTTGGCACCACTCCCCCAGACTGGATAACTACTCTAGCCCGGACCCTCCAGAGTGCAGGCACAGGTTGAACCGGGCTGTGGGTGAGCACTGGAGATCTAGTGCCTACTAGGCGCACCTCTCCCTTAGGCTCCACTCCCACATTTGCCCGGCACGAGTGGAGCGCAGGCATAGGACGCACTGCACCCTCCCAGCGCCCCGGAGACACAGCACGCAGAGCCGGCGCAGGATACCCTGGACCGAAACGGCGTACCGGAGACCAGACACGCTGAGCAGGCACAATACGCCCCGGCTGGATGCCCACACTCGCATGACACTTTCGGGGGGCTGCCCTATAGCGCACCGGGCTATGGGCACGTACTGGAGACATGCTTAACCGCATAACACGGTGCCTGACCAGTAACGCGCTGCTTATAATAAGCACGAGGAGTGAGCTCAGGTCTGCTACCTGGCTTAGCCACACTCCCCGTGTGCCCCCCCCAAAACATTTTTTGGGGCTGCCTCTCGTACCTGTCGCGCTGCCGTGCTGCCTCCTCATATCGCCGCCGCTCAGCTTTCGCTGCCTCCAGCTCTGCTTTGGGGCGGCGATATTCCCCAGCCTGTGCCCAGGGTCCTTCTCCGTTTAAAATCTCCTCCCATGTCCAGGAGTCCTGAGATTTTGGCCGCTGCTGCTGCTGCTGCTGCTCGTTACCACGCTGCTTGGTCCTTTTTTGGTGGGTGGTTCTGTAACGGCTGTCGTCGGTGGAAGAAGGTGAGGACCAAGGTGCAGCGTGGTAAGTGTTCATGATATTTAATAATAATCAAAACTGAACACTGAATAACAAAACAACAAAGAAACAACCGAAACAGTTCTGTCTGGTGCAGACACACAAAGACTGAAAATAACCACCCACAAAACCCAACAGAAAACAGGCTACCTAAATATGGTTCCCAATCAGGGACAACGATTGACAGCTGCCTCTGATTGAGAACCATATCAGGCCAAACACAGAAATAGAAAATCATAGAAAAACTAACATAGACAACCCACCCAACTCACGCCCTGACCATACTAAAACAAAAGACAAAACAAAGGAATTAAGGTCAGAACGTGACAGTTGGGGAGTAAATTCTTACATGTAATCAGTTACATGTAATCTTATTACAAAAAAAAAGAACTGTAATCGGTTTTGTTACCACTACTTTTAAATTCACGTTAACATTTGTGTCAAAATATACATCATGACGCCTTTCAATTACATTCAATTCAGCATTGAAAAAAAGTGCACGTTTAAGTTTCTTCCACGTGAGTGAGTCTGACGAGAAGTCAGAGATCACTATGATGACACACCAAATTAGTTTGATGGATTTTTGTTGTCTTCTTCTAATGCCTCTTAAGGGGAAAGTAATCCAAAAGTAATCTGGTTACGTTACTGAGTTTGGCTAATCCAAAAGTTACGTTACCGATTACAATTTTGGACTGGTAACTAGTAACTGTAAAGGATTACATTTAGAAAGTAACTTACCCAACCCTGGATGAGAGTAGGATGGACAAGAGCAGAGAGACTAGAGAGAGTCAAAGAGAAGTATAGAGGTACAGTATATAGAGAGAGGGAAACTGACAGGGAGAAAAGGAAGGTAGAGCTGGGGATATTATAAAAAGGAAGGCGGGAGAAGGGAAGGAGAAATTGTGTGTGTGAGAGGTAGAAAGAGAGAGGGGGAGTGTAGAGGCAGTGTATTTAGGCATATGGTTTGAGAGATAAAAAGAGAGAGATAAAGACATAAAGAGTGAGAGACGGAAACTGAAAGAACACACAAAGAAAGCAGCACATATCAAAGGTGGAAATTATTACATGTAATCAGTTACATGTAATCTGATTACAAGTAGTCCAAGAAGTAATCATCTAGTTTTTCAAAGTATCTGTAAGCTAATTACAACATTTTTGTTGGTAACATAACCGATTAGTTTTTTTTTTTTGTAATCAGATTATATGTAATCAGATGTCCAACTCTCTATCTCCCCAAGTACCATCTCTTGTCTATCCTCCTTCTTTCCTCCTTTTTCCCTTTTTCTTTTGTAATTCATACCCTCCCTTATACCTTCTTTGTCTCCTTCCCTCTATTTCTATGTTTTCCCTCTCTCTAGCTCTCTAGTTAGCTGCTAGTTACAAACAGGAAGTGTTTTTTACGAGAACATGCCCCTGGCTCCTTTTCTATTTCTTTTATAGTTTCAGCAGTGGCGGAGTGTGTGTGAGTGTGTGAGTGTGTGTGTGTGTGTGTGTGGTGCTGACAGAGGGGTTTTCTCCTTCTCTCCTGGCGCCCCCCTCCTACACACACACACAAACACACACACACACACAGACACACACACACAAACACACACACACACACACACACACACACACACACACACACACACACACACACACACACACACACACACACACACACACACACACACACACACACACAGCACCCTTCCTTTTATATCTTTGTTATATTCTGGTTGCCTGGCAGCATACTTCCTTTCTTCCTACCCACACGCTCATTAATTACTCTCTCTCTCTCTTGTTTCTCTTCTGGGTCTCTCTATCTCGTGCTCTCTCTTTCTCCTTCCCTCTTTCTCTCTCCCCACTCCTGTATTCCTCATCCCTCCTTTCTGGACTGCATGGGCAAACGCGATTAGTTATGGGCGACACAATGTGACTCTCAGACAGATGGAGAGAGAGAGAGAGTAAGAGAGAAAAACACAGCCTTGTTTCTTGCTCCAGTGTAATTCAGGGACGGCCGGTGTACTACCACAACTTGTTACCCTTTACAACTTGTTACCCGCCCGCCCATTATTAGTTTAACTTCCTCTTTAAATTGCCTATTGAATGATGATCTGTGATAATGGGCTATAGTGGGTTAATGGGGTTGTGACTTGTAGGGACAATAGTTGCACTATTGAATCTGTGCGCGCAGTGAGGGGATGTGAATTAAGGCATAAAGACCACTTGGTTGTAGGTTGTGCCTTCTTGGGGCAATAGTGACAGCATTGAACTGTGTGTAGAGAAAACCAAGCCAAGTGTCATTGTAGCACTAAAGCCACTAGGGGGCATTGTGATTTTATGATTTTTAGCTGTTGAAGAAGCAGCAGCTATTCTTCCTGAGGTCCAAACCAAACATAGAACATGACAAAATACAGAACACTTATGGCCATTCTATCACACATAGCCTGGGTGTCAGTCTGTTTCTACTCTCTTGCCAACTCTTTATGGAATTCCCATGCTAGACAATGACAATGGTGAAGGCAAAAGCACAAACAGATCTGGTGCCAGGCTAGGATCAAATGCTATTGTGTTTTGATGATTTGTGTTTATTTGACTTGTTTTACATTTAACCCGTTCCTCGTGGGAATGCGATGATTGTAGTAGGAACTGAACACATGCAAACAATCCTCCTGGGATTACAACAACTGTTGAGATTATCTAGTCGAATGAACAGTTGTCACTTTAACTCTCAATTCTAATCTGTTGGTTTGGTTACAGAGACAGATTATAACTAAATGGAATTAGAATTGGGTCATTATAGCAGAATAAAATTGGGTCATACTGAACATTGGAGTGTGATTTTCTCTATTGTAAAATAATATGTGTGTGTGGGCGCGTGCGGGATGTAACCTCTGTTTAACAACATTTCACACCTCTAACCTCTTGAAATAAATATGGCACACACACACCGTCTTCCACCTGACACACACACACAAGCAAACAGACACACACACACACACAGACACAAAAACACACAGTCCCCTCTTCCTTCCTGTCCCGGTGGCACAATGCAGCTCCTCTCTAAAGAATGCCAACAATGTCCCGAATGAGCATGGGGGCACACACACACACACACACACACACACACACACACACACACACACACACACACACACACACACACACACACACACACACACACACACACACCCACACACCCACACACACACACACACACACACACACACACACACACACACACAGAGTAGGAAAACAGTTGGATAGGTCATCTGTTGCATCACAGCTTCCCCTCTCTCCTCCCAACAACATTCCCCTCACTTCCCACCTTGTTCCTAAAAACACCCTCTCGGCCTAACTTCCACACCCGCCCACTTTGTTCCTAAAACACCCTTTCCTCCCCCTCTCAGTCCCATATACACCCCTACCACTTCCTGCCCTCCTTCCCTCTCTCCTTCCTTCCCTCTCTCCTTCCTTCCCTCCTTTCCTCCCTCCCTCGTCACTGGGTGAGGTCTCGATGCCAGACGTCACTAGGAGAGTTAGTTAAATAACATTGAGATAATGTCACCCAGCGAGAGGTGGGCGTGACTCCCTGTGTGACTGTGTGGCTGGGGGCAACGTGATGGACATTCTTTTCTTTACTCCCTCCCCCTCTCTCTCTCTCCTCTAACTCTCTCTGTCTCTGTCATTGCTCTCTCTCCTCTCTCTCTCTCTCTCTCTCTCTTTCTTTCAATTAAATTACATTCAAAGGGCTTTATTAGCATGGGAAACATAGGTTTACATTGCCAAAGCAAGTGAAACAGATCATAAACAAAAGTGAAATGAACAAAGAAAAATGAACAGTAAACGTTACACTCCCAAAAGTTCCAAAGGAATAGAGACATTTCAAATGTCATATTATGGCTGTGTGCAGTGTTGTAACGATGTGCAGACAGTTAAAGTACGAAAGTGAAAATAAATCAACGTAAATATGTGTCTCTCTTTATCCGTTCAGTCAACTAAGGAATGTCCCTAGTGTAATTATCTATAGCGTGACCATGGTACAGCCGACAGACGCTTTGATTGCACAGGGCCTGTATTCAAAAAGTGTTTCAGAGGAGGAGTGCGGATCTAGAATCAGGTCCTCCGATGCCCATGTCATCTTTTTCAATCTGATCTATCATTAAGGCACAATCAGAATCAGATATATTTATATTTTTCTTCAGTGAGACAATGCCCTATTTCCTCTAAAATGTAATTGCTAGTCTAGGCATTTTACAGTTCATAGACCTAGCCAGACTAGTCTTTATTTTTATTTTAGCCCTTTTTCTCCCCAATTTTGTGATATCCAATTGGTAGTTACAGTCTTGTCCCATCGCTGCAACTCCCGTACCGAGTCGGGAGAGGCGAAGGTTGAGAGCCATGCGTCCCCCGAAACACGACCCTGCCGAGCCGCACTGCTTCTTGACACAATGCCCGCTTAACCCGGGAAGCCAGCCGCACCAATGTGTCGGAGGCTCTCAACCTTCGCCTCTCCGGAGTCCGTAAGGGCAGCGATGGGACAAGACTGTATGCACGAGTCAGCGTGCATGCACCCGGCCTGCCACAAGGAGTCGCTAGAGCGCGATGGGACAAGGACATCCCGGCCGGCCAAACCCTCCCCTAACCCGGACAACGCTGGGCCAATTGTGCCCCGCCTCTTGGGTCTCCCAGTCGCGGCCGGCTGCAACACAGCCCGGGATCGAACCCGAGTCTGCTATGCAGTGCCGTAGACCGATCAGACAATATTAACCCCTATCTGAGGTTTGATCTGAAGAAAAAAATCTTGCCATCGTGTTTGATGTCTGTGATATGGGATTTCCTTGTAGGTTTTAGTTGAGTAAAATATTTTTCTTCCTCTTCCTCCTACTAGCCACCAACTCTTCCTCTTCTCCTCCTCCTTCCTTCGATTCGAACCCTCTTCTCCCTCTTTCTCCACGTGCTCTCCCTTTCCGCCTTCCCTTCCTCCTCCTCCGTCTTTTCTGGTTGGTGTTCAATTTCACAGTTGGGGGAGCAGGGAATGAGGGGCGGGAGGTCAGCGTGTGTGTGTTTTTGGGGGGGGAGGCTCATAATTGTGTCTTTCTGCTGATTTCATAGGAATAGAACGTAGTGTTGAAAGCATGGACCCTAATTGTTCTTCTCTCTCTCTCGCTCTCACTCACTCTCTCTTTCTTTGTTCCCCTCTTCCACTCTTCTGCTTGCATTTAAGGTTTTGAAATTCCGACTTTCGCACAATAACTGTCAATGCCGGTTGTCATGGTTATTATTTATGTGATGAGTGTTTGTCTGTCCACCCACTGTCTGTCTCCGTTGAACATGATTCAGGTTCTCTCTCTTCATGACTCACGGTGCTCACACAGTGAAGCAATAGCAGGCTTCATAACAACCCAGTCATTAAACCATTAGGATAATGTGTGAGCGCGTGTGCGTGAAGTGTATGTGTGCGTGTGTAAACCATTAGGCTGCAGCTAAACTACTTCCTAGCGTTACACTTTTTATTGCTGCAGAATCCTCGACAGACAGACAGACAGACAGGCAGG